>NW_015667269.1:0-1261 GCF_001515625.1 Sinocyclocheilus rhinocerous
ATAAATACAATCATAAAGTCAAAACTTTATTGGTTTAATTGTCAGGCGTTTACAGTAGGCTATTTGCAAAATATATGGTAGCATAATAATACTAGCATAATTATACAGAACGTTAATTGGGTAAAACGATACACGAATTGAAAGGGAAAATAAGCATATATAACAATAAATATAAAAAATATAGCCCTAACCAGTTAACATAATAATATTATTATATTAGCCTACAGTTATATAATAATAATATACAGATATTAAATAAAAAGACACAATCAGTTAACGGATATACAAGTCTGTGGGATGGATAAAAATGTTTTATCCATCTGTGTTGCTATATGATCACACAGGTTTGTTTACGCATTAAACTCGTGGCCATGAGAAAAGGATGTCGTTCCCTAAACATAGGATCTCGAGGCCACGACTTCACATCGCATGGCCATAACATAAGGATGTCGCTACCTCGACAAAATGACTTTGTGGCCACAACATATTATCACGTTCCCACGAGTTAATATGCTGTGGCCATGACAAAACTAAGTGAACCGAATGGTCACCATACTATTCTTCTTAAATATGTAAAATATTTTTAAATCCCTTCAAACATAAAAACTCTGCAAAAGTAAAAAAAAAAAAAAGAAAGCGGCAAGATATTATTACAGTAGATATTATACTATTTTTCTAAGATTCTTCAATTTAAAGTTAAAAATCAAATTAAATAATTAAATTGATATTTTTAAATTAAATACATTTAAATGCTAAATAAAAAAGAAAGCTTAAAAAAACAACAACAACAACCTGATGTCATATATATACAGTATATACAGTATATATATATATATATATATATATAAGTTTACCTGAACAGACGACACCAGCATCTTCATTATGATCACAGTACTGTGCATTCTGGCTCTGTGACCTGCAGTCTTTCAGTGCAGTCTCTGATCCACTACAGTGTACAAAAGCCATTGAAATTGGTCCTGATCCTTGTCCAAAGTGAGCTTCATGTGTTGCTTTTACAGCCGTCCCACAGTCCAGCTCTCTACACACCACTGCAGCATCAGCCATATCCCAGTCATAATGACACACTGTTCCCCACTGACCATCATTATAAACCTCCACTCGACCAGCACAGGGATTACTGCCATTCACCAACCTCACGCTCACACTGTCTACACCTGAGAGAGAGAGAGACAATTACCAAACATACAATATACTGTATGTTGTACATACCAAACATACTGTAATATGTAGTAAAGTGTAA
>NW_015667270.1:0-2499 GCF_001515625.1 Sinocyclocheilus rhinocerous
GAAGGAAATAATCAAAAAGTTGAAATTAAAGTATCGGGTATAGGGCTAGGGTTGGTGTAGGGAGAGCTTAAATTGTGCCAATAAGGTGGCATCCATTTAATAATTTGAATTAAAATGACAATTTACATCCAAAACGTTATTATTGTATACTGTTTCATAATGTCCTACAACACTGAGGTGCAGATGATTCCCAATATTAATGCTCTTAATGTAAAGTAAATAGCATCTATCGCTGAATTGTTGATAGTGTTGATCTCTGTTTTATTGAAGTCTTTCTGCGGTTGAATTGATGGATTCCATGATTCACGATTAAAAAAAATATTCATATACATGATATACATGCTGCGATTTGTAAGTGGGGAAAAGAGAACGAAACATAAAATAGCTTTTTGTTCTTTCTATTAAACAGTGGTTTACTGAACAAACTAATAAATTGAAGATAAAAAAATATTTTCTCACATTAGTCTGGTTTTCCTGACAGATTCATTCAAACAAACATTAAACAATGATGACGACAGTAATGAAAATGTGATATAGTGCATTTATTAATCATACATAATGCTCCTCTCTAGAGTGATTTCTCTAGTTTGTTCATTGAATGTCTTTTCTGAGGTAAATGTGACATTATTGATCTCAAGCTGTTTTGTTATCTCTCTGCGGCTGAAACTATCTGTCAGCACACATTAAAGAGCATCAAAACCACATTTATTGCCTGAATTTAGTGGTAAAACTGACAGGATTTTGAAAGCTGAAGATGACTGTGAACAAGACTTCTGCTTCAATGTGAAGAAAAAACGAGGCATCGCTCGTTTAGTTTGAACAGATATTAAGATGACCGGAAACAAGGTCAATTTAGCTCAGATGGAATAATTTATGATTTTATATGGAATTTGGATTCGGAGTCGGGATGAGTCGGCCAGCGATTCATTGAACGAGCCGTATAACATCAACTCTGCAATGGATATTAATATACAACATATAGTGAAAACACTATTAATTAGCACAGTCACAAGATCGGCAGTTTAAGACATTAACTTGTAAGCACAAAACACAAGATACTTCTCTTTTCAATGTCAATAAGACTTTATTGGATAAATCGAAGGCATATAAACTAGTCTAACACATAAACACAAGCACTCACACATTCACACAAGTTGCAGGAAAATAGAAAGTAAGGAAAGAATGAGTTTAAGAGGATGAAAATGTGAAATCCCAAGTTTACAGCAATATGTGCAATTCCATAGATCTGAACAACCATCAATCACTTAATGGACCCTTGAATTGAGTTCCTCAATGAGATTAAAATTTATATTAAATGCACCAGTTCGGCTAGAATCTGGAGTACTTGCGTTGCCTGCGTACGGGGTTCCCTTCTTTGTCAGGTTGCAGAAAAGGGGGTTTCCCCGAGGTTGCTGATTGGCTGGAAGTTCAGTAGTCGTTGAAGTGAGGTCTTGGGAAGCCAATGGTTGGGCGTTGGCTGAAGATGTGGAGTTGTGGGCTGGTTGAAGTTTTGAGGCGGTCACAGACTCGAGGTGAATAAGGGTAGATAAGTTACAAAGGTGCACCTTTGAGGGTACCTCATGAAAAATAAACATGGTGTTACATAAGTACTAAAATGTAGTATTATTATTATTATCATGGTAAATTTGTGGTTACTGCAGTTTTACTACAAATACTGTGGTAAACTGTGGTTACTCTAATAAAACCATGGTTAATTTTTGTAAAAGGCTGCCAGGCTGTTGTGCCCCTAAAGGTTAAACTTTAGCATATTTGTTTCTAACAGATTTATTAACAGCAATTACAGAACAGAACACAATCCATTTGAACTTTTAACAACCAGTTTAAATAAATGTACTTGCACAAACTAGCTAATTTAAAATAAATATTACATGTACACAAAAGTTTGGGGTCAGTAAGATTTTGTAATATTTTTTTAAGTCTCATGCTCACCAAGGCTGCACTTATTTGAACACAAAAAAAAAACCCCAGTAAAAGCAGCTATATTGTGAAATATATTTCACAATATATTTTAATATATTTTAAAATGTAATTTAAAATGCATCTGTGATGCGCAGCTGTATTTTCAGCATCATTACTCCAGTCTTCAGTGTCACATGATCTTCAGAAATCATTCTAATATGCTGATTTGCTGCTCAAGAAACATTTATTATTATTGCTGCTTCATATTTGTGTGGAAACCGTGATGTATTTTTCAGAATTAATTTTATATATAGTAACAATGTTATGTAATGTAATGTAATAATGTGGCAATGGTTTCTTAAGATCTACTTATGCTTCTGATGCTTTTGGGAAACGCAGCCCTATTTGAACAAGCATTGTGACTAGAGTTGGCAGCGAACGCTGTCTGTGATTGATTGGTTCTGTCTTTCAGCATTTGCGTGTGTTCCGATGAGCAGGAGAAATGGTTCTATCCAACACAATTATTCGCTAAGAAGCTTTTTTTATGCACCAAATTTCTTGATAAATAAATAAAATTAA
>NW_015667270.1:2596-2702 GCF_001515625.1 Sinocyclocheilus rhinocerous
TTATCCATTTAACACATCCTTGCTGAATAAAAGTATTCTAAAAGTTTCTTTAGAAAAAAAAAAATTTACTGACCCCAAACCTTTTTTTTTTTTTTGGAATAGTTGT
>NW_015667271.1:0-13481 GCF_001515625.1 Sinocyclocheilus rhinocerous
ATATTTGCTGTTCTGTATATACTTTGAGTCAACAACAAGACATATTGTCTTTATCATCCATTATTATGCCACATTAAGTGTTTTGCTGTATGGGAGGACAAGGGAACGTTTGCGCATTGTGTTCATGGCCATCTGCTTGCCTTGTAGTACATTAAATAATAACTATATATAGGCCTGTCACGATAACACCTTTTTGTTGTGCGATATATTGCCCCAGAAATAATTGCGATAAGCGACATTATTGTCATTTTAAAGACCATTTTATGCCACTGAATATATAATTGTAATGTAACAGCATAATAATGCAAGAAGGCCTACACACTTCCAAATGACAACAAACTTTTAATTTTTAAGAATATTTAGATCATGGAAATTAAGTATAGTGACGTCGCTAGCGGAAGCGCAAGTGTCTGAGAGTGCAAGTCTGAGAATGCAAGTGCAAGGCTGCAGCCAGACCCTTCTCCGAGTGTCCCTAACGGGAGCAGAAATGTCCGGCCTGACAGCTCCGTTTTCAACTCCGCCCCCGACTGCAAGCGGCTACTCTCGTTGACTGCCGTCTGTAGCCGTGCTTCAAGTCGAACGCATCTATTGATTTCTGAAGAATCATGTGAGACTGAAGGCTGGAGCAATGGCTGCTGGAAATTCAGCACTACATCACAGAAATACATCACACTACATCACTCTCAAAATCCTAACACTTCATTTCCATCCAATTTTTAAAAACTGTAAACGGACAACATTCCCCTTACTGGAAATCAATCTCTCATTGTCTGTCTTCACAGGTCGGTATTGGAACCAACAAAACACTTTATGCCCTAGAGGATGGTATTGTCAGATTCACCAAGGAGGTGTACATTCCTCTGCCACGAAGCGCTGAAGCCAGGGATGTGATCCCAAAACTTCCCAAGGGTGCTATTCTGTACAAGACCTTTATCAGTGTCATTCCTATAAAACAGGAGAATACATTTAAACTAGTGGACATGGTATGAAAAAGACTTTCTTCAACTTCAGTTTGATCTGGATTCTTTGGACTGGTAACCCACCCTGGAATATTTTGATGGTCTCCTTTCAAATGTCTAAAAATTCAGCAGTAAAATATTTGATTTCTTCTTATTTGTACAGTCATGTTATATTCTAATAAACATGTTTACCAACACTGTGTGACTTTGTTCAATTCTTTAAATACGTCATTAAATACAAATTCATTTAGATCACAATCTAGAAATGTTCTTTTTTCTTCAATAAATTCTCTTTAAAATTCATTTGTGGAAAGCTGGAGAAAGCAATGTTAAATAATGTTCATATTCCATTTTACTTTCATAATCTGACATATTTCTGACGGAAGAAAGATATTGAGAAATTAAATGAGAAAAATGACTATTTTATCCATCACAAATTTAATCATGAAAATTCGTTGTTAAATAGATGAGATGGTTGGAAAGGAAGACTTGAAAAAGTAATAGGAAACAGAAGGAAAGGTTATTACATCTTGATAAAACAGAGACGATAAAGATTTTTATTTGTAATATGTGCAATGATTAATTGTTCACATTAAGACCAGGGGCCTCATTTATAAAATGTGCGTACGCACAGATTTGATCTTAAGAGTGTGCGTACGCTAAAATCCACGGCAAGAATTTTTTTTTTTTTTAATCCACGGCAACGTTCATATTTATAAAAACGGTCTTTGACGTGGAAAAGTAGCCTACTTAACGCCACGTCAGGGTCTGAGCAGGCGTACGCACTTTTCCTTGTGGCAAAGTCGGAGTACTGCAGCTATTTGAACATCTAAGCTGCAATAACCATAAAAGCGGTGTAACTTACCTACGTGCAAGCACCGAATTCATCAAACAACAAAGATGCCGTGTAAGATTAATTGTGCAGTGTAGTCAGATTTTTTATTAACGGGAGTTTTTGCGAGATTAAACCGACCTTTTTAGTAGCCTAATGTTGAGAGTTCTTTACTCGCTTTCTGTACACATTTTATTCCATGTTTTTTTATTTTTTTATTTTACAAGAGAACTTGCGAAGTCTTGATTTAGCCTACTACTAATGCGTAAAATAGAAAAAAAACGCATCTCCGCCTGTTTTGTCTGTGTAGCCTAGAATAGGCCCATGTCGTGCAATAACGGTTTTTATTTATAACATCTGCTGCTTTGCTTCTGTGAAAATGAATAGAGACATCAGCCTTAAACTTTGTTTTTGTCATTTACATCAGTTATATTTGTATAAAATACACTAGCTTATATATTTTTGTGTCAGTACATTAATGGCACATTTGAGCAGCATTAGTAAATTCTGCAACTATAAAGAAATGCCAAATCACATGCAAGTTTTTTCAGGCCGGAGACCATAATCGTGTAATAATTTATTTTATTATGATTTGAAACGTCCAGTTTTTCTTTCAATAATGTTTTTTTTAATTTTGCAAGAATTTCGTGATATTAAACTTTTCATTAGTTGTCATAGCAAGTGATTTTAAAAGTAGGATGGCTCACTTTTTATAAGATGACTGAATTTTACTTGAATTCGTAGTTTATTCTTACATTTGGAAACCTAATTGTTTTATAATTACTGTTGTTATTATTATTATTATTATTATTATTATTTCTGTTGTTTCTAGAATTAGTAATTTTGATAATAGTCAATTGAAAAATATATAACAACACACAGTTTGTCCACATAATAAATACACATTAAATAAAAAGCGTCCCCGCATGAACCTCTACCTCCGCCAGCAGAACCTCAATTTCAGACTCAGTAAAGTTTTTTTTTCCCCCCCTTTGTGCTCGTCATTCTCAAGCATAGAAATTCGGATATTGGCGTGTGCTCTTTTATATGGTAATGATATTAATTAGGGGGCGTTTATAAGGCGGAGATCTGACACCAGTCAGCTGCGCACAATTTCAAGTTCATTTGCGATTTATAGGCCTAAATGTCACATCTGGAAGAGAGGCGTACGCGCGTGTTTTTGTGCGCACGTTCGTTTCCTCTGAATCGCACTTACGCACTTTTGAGAAATGATCTTAGAACAAATTTAGGACGGTTCATACGCAACATTTTATAAATGAGGCCCCAGGATTGTTAAAATAAATAAGAGTCCATTTCGCATTCCAGTTGGTTTTAAAGACAAAGAGGAAGGCTCAGTCTTTCAGCAAATCAATATAAAGTTACAAGCACTTGCAGCTTTTAAGATCTGCTTTTCATGGAGCATTAAACAGTGCAAACATTGTCCTGTTGTTGCTGAGGTGTTTTAATCTCCTTCATTGACTCCATCCATTCATGTTTCCTAAAATTCAGCTCAGCTTTAGCGTTTAAGGATTTAGACTGTCTCTCTCCTCTATAAAACAGACAAGGACTATCTTTGTAGCATTTCCCTTTGGGCTCAGGGCGTTGTTCATGTGTATTAGCAGGATTAGGGGAAGTGAAGCTCTCCTGAGAGTATCCTCAGGTTGGAGGAAGCCAAGGAGAAATAAGAAGGATTGTACCAGTACTGGGTAGGAAACGGTGCCAAATGAGTTGTTGCACCACGTAGCTCCACTCTTTCACCTTCAATATGAGAGGATTAAATATGGATTGTGCTGACACTTTCCAAGGACAACCACTCGAGCAGGTGCCACTTCATAAGCTTCAAGTTCAAAATGCTTTTTACGGTGCAGATGTACAGAATGTTCAAGGAACCATCATTGTTTGGAAAATCTTTTATGTACTTTGAAGAAAAAAGAGGTGATGAGATTAAATGCTAATGAAAAAGGATGGGGAATTGATTAAGAAAGTAATCAGAGATTCTGAGCAATGCTCAGTGTAATAATCTATCTGGCAGATAATTGTTATTCAGCCCTGAATAACAGCCTGCCACACTATATTTCAGGAGAAGCAAGATGCAAATGGTGTGTCGGAGCAAAATTTAGTATAAACAATATAATCACATACATCATGAATAATTTTAAAATTCAATTTACAAATAAACATCACTGAAATGTATCTAATGACACACTGATGCAGAATTTGTAAGAAGGAAACAATGGTTCAGTTTTACTTGCATGTAAACAGTTTGAAGGTGTGTAGCGAATCAGCTCATGGGGAAATATGAATAATTAATCATAACTAGTTATAATTAATTATAAATATTTAGATCCGCTGTAGATATTTACTTGACCTCTCAGGGTCAACTGTCTGTCAATTCTAAGAACGTTAATTTCCTGGTTAAGGGAAATAACTTTCTTACTGTACAACTCTACACAGAGCTGTCATATTTGCACAACAATAATCCTTCTTTTTATTGAAATGCTCATCAGGGCAAGGCTGTTTAATTTGGATTCATCACCATGGAATTTTATTTATAGCCAGCCCTCCGGTATTTTTTCAAAACTTATCAAATATAAGATAATACAGTAAACGAGTTAGAATATTACAGTTAACGCGATAGTTAACTTTAGATCCGGTAAGGTTTGGAGAAAGGTCACTGGAATCCAATCTGATTCTCATTGGCCTTTTTGCTGAAAACTATTAGATGCTGTTCCATTGTTCACCCCTGAAAGCTATGACCCAGTATTCAGCCAAGGAAGCCTTGTAATGTCTGTCAACCCCTGCTCTATCTACTCTGTTGCTTAGCAGCGGCTGGTGCGTCTTCCGAGAAGAGCTCGCTCTTTCCACTTTTCTGCATTTCCTCGCTCTTATTTTCTGTACATTTGAATTGGAGTGGAGAATGAGGAATGAGGCCTGGAGGGAAAAAATAAAAAGAAGTTAGGAAGAAGTTGCACAAAATATATATTATATTCCGAAAGCAAACAGTACCACTGATGCCAGAATGCTCAAACACCCTTTTTCATCTTTTTATTTGATATAGATATATATATATATTTAGCTTAACAATGGAGGTGGTGACACATTTAACCTGGATGAGCAGTTTTAACTGCCTATTCATCAGGTGGGATTTTACAGCATGTTAATGAGGGTTCAGTCCACTCTCTCTCTTCTAGGGCTGTTGCTGTGAGACAAACCAAGAGTCATGTGAATGTTAAAGGAGGGAGGGGGGGTGCGAAACTATGTGTTGAAACGCACAATGCTAATAAGTCACCATGCAATAAAAGGACAAGTAAGAGAAAAAGACAAAAGGATAAAGGCCAGAGAGAGAGAGGGAGACAGGGTGAAGAGAACTAAAAGGCAGAAGGAAAAGTTAAATGGACGGATACAGTCTGAGCATGAAATGGACCCTTTTGTAGTCTCTCTCGTGTATGATTCATTATTAGTGACATTTATTATGCGCTACCTGGGGATCAGATAAAATGGCAAATATTGTGCACCTGCCTCTCATTTGGATTCTCTGTGTTTTTACAAGCTGCTTCAGTGGTGAGATGTTTTATCTGCCTTGCTCAGCAATGGATATTTTTCTTGCTAATTATTTTCAATCATTGAGCGTTGCATTACGTGACTTGTGTTTACTATTTGTGGATGCAGCTAATATGAACACAATGTTTTTTGGAATATTTCATGCTTTCCACTAGAATATTATTGCCCAAAGGGAGCAAAAATTGACTGTGATGGTTTGAGCTGTTTCTGGATGCCCACATTTAAGTCAACATGGCTAGAAGCAAAAGGCATCTGTCAGACAGAAGAGAGAGGAGACCTTGCTATGGTGGACAGTGTGACTGTGCAGACCTTCATACAAAATTCATTTCAACTGTAAGAGACCACAAGATTTTATATGGTTTTGCAGACAAGACTGCATTTTTTCCCAAAAGAAATGTATAAACATTGCAACTTCTGGATGCTGTGCTGTGTTTGTTCTTATTGTGTGTGTTTTATTCTAGAGTAGCTCCAATTGGGGTCTGGTTGAGAAATGGAATGGCACAGGGTCCGTTCGATTATTTAGATACTGAGGAAAGTGAGGTGAAGGAGTGTACTTCAATGGCTTTGGCCTCTGGACAGTGGATGAATGACCAATGTAATAAAATAAATGTCATTGTCGGTGAGAAAAAGATATCAGGTAAGCCAATAAAACTGTTTTAACCCCACTGAAAAGACAAGAAAATGACATTATCCAAATGATCATCACCAAAAATGCTGGGGAAATAATCACCTACACCTTCAAACAAAACCTTTTGCACAATCAAGCACCAGTAACATTTTCTTCAGGAAAAAAAACCCCACAATTTGTAGTTTAATTATTTATAATCACTGAATTCAGCATCATGTATATAATATATATTACATCATACAATATTATTATTTCTGGAAGTAAAATACTTTAAGCATTACAGTGCTCTAGTTTGCTTTTCATTTAATTTTAGCAGCTAGGGGGTGACAAAGCACATCATACATTTGTTTACAATTTGTATTTTTTTACTGCTCACATTCAGTAAATATAAGCTATTTCTCAAATCCTTTATCAGAGCTGACAGCAGCATCATTCACTTTTTCTTTAAAGTGTCTTTGCCATCGCTGGAGAGCTACGTGACAGGTGTCCCACTAATGTCAGGCGTATACACAGTGTCCCAGATACAACTGCTACCGTCTCCACCAGACCCAAGACCACGAATGGTTGAGGTATTGTTTATCAAGAGATCTGCAGTTTAAGGCAATAAATTATATATTTAAGAAGTTTAGTTTTATTGCATCTAGTTTTATTAAAATTGGTTGGTATGATTTTAACCGATTATAACTCTATGATAACCAAGGCTGCATTTATTTAATTAAAAATACTGTAAAATAAGTATTTTGTGAAATTTGTGTGTGTGTGTGTGTGTGTGTGTGTACATGTATTAACATTATAACTGAAACTCAAGGAACATATTTAAATAACACAAAACCCATGTCATGACTTTAGTCACATAATTGAATAACAATTTTTGTTGACAGTCATTAAAACACACACACACACACACACACACACAGGTTTCCATTTTTTTTGTGGGGACATTCCATAGATGTAATAGTTTTTTTATTGCACAAACTGTATTTTCTATCCCCTTACCCTAAACCTACCCCTCACCAGTGTTGGGCAGTAACTAGTTACTAGTAACTTAGTTATTGTAATAATATTACTTTTTGCAGTAGCTAGTGTAACTAATTTCAGTAATAATATTACTTACCATCCATAAAACAGCTTAGTTACTTAGTTACTTTTGATGCCTCAACCCTGCTGATTTAAAATCCAACAATCAAATAATTCCTAGATTTATTTTCATAATTTTCACGACTCGCACATGCATGTGATGTCCCCAGTGCAGCAAGCAAGCTTGGAATATTGAAAAGCTTACATGCAGCAGATAGAAATATTGCATTATATTGATTTTTTTCAGGAAAAAAGATGATCTGAACACTGTTGTGTAAGTTTGTGGCTTTACTTTACTCTGGCATTACATCCCACCCACATCCCTCTGATCAGCATGTGGTACATTATATTACTATAATTAAAAATCTTTTTGGAAAATTCAACCGTTTCTTACAAACTTATGTGATTTGATAGAATACATAATGAAATATAATCGTATATGGGTAATGTAGGTAACGTTTTTACAATTAGCTTCCATCTACACGACAATTAGTGAGATTAATTCAACACTTCTACTTGAATGTCACTATCAATCACTATTGAGTGTTTGTAATAACTTTTGACTGCGATCCAATGTGGATTTTGGTCAAATGATGAGGCAGAAATATTTTGTTAGTAACATTCTAGAACAATTTTATGTGGAAGATACACAGTTACAACTTCTGTGGGGCGTGAAGAAAAAGTAATGTAACTAGTAGTGTAACTAATTACTGTTGCCAGAAAGTAATAAGTAACCATATTACTTTTGAAAGGAGTAACTAGTTATGAGTAATATGTTACATTCTTTGAGTAACTAGCCCAACACTGCCCCTCACACAAAACGTTAAGCTATTTTAGATTTTCAAAACACTTCTATATGATTTATAAGCCTGTTTCCTCATGGGGACCAAAAAAATGTCCCCACAAGGACAAAATTTACTGGTATTACTATACTTGTGGGGACATTTGGTCCTCATAATATAGAGCAGCGGTTCCCAAACTGGGGTGCGCGCACCCCTAGGGGTGCACAGACCGACATAGAGAATATAACACACACACACAGATGTTCATTTTATACATGTCTATTTTTAAATGTGTGTGTGTATCTGCACAGATTATGTTGTTCCCAGGTCTTTGGTTCAGTCATGAGGGTCGAGTCCTGTCTTTGGATTTGGTGACACAGCCAAGTGATAAGCTGACCTTTGCTAGAGTGCAAATCTTACGGCCATACTGCAGCCCAAGTCATCACCTAGTACCACCTGGTGAGTAAATTAAGCACTAATGAGAAACACATTGTTAACAGTATGTCAAATAATCAGTTCAAGAAGTACAACTTAAAAAACATCTTTTCTCTCAGGTTGTAGTTCTCTCCTGAACCCTTTCAGCTGCTGTTCACTGGTGCCCATGTGCAACACCACTGGTGGCTGTGCCAGTGGGCAGTACTGGTGTCACCTGCAGGAGATCTGTCTGCCCGTCAGTGGTGGACGAAGTACACAAATCAAGTACTTGAGTAAAAGTACATATAAATATAATAAAATATTACTCCAGTAAAAGTAAAAGTACTCCTTTTTCAATTTTACTCGAGTGAAAGTACAAAAGTTCAGATCATACTGACTTGACCAGAACCTGTGAGAACCATCTTTAACCATAGGCACCAACTCACTGTGGACCACGGTAAGCTGATTTGTCCTGTTCTGCTCAAGAGGAGTTCCTGGAAGTCTAGCAGTAAATGTCAGACAGTAGTTTCCTATTTTCAGAGTGTGCATCCACTGAATCATTTAAGGACACCTTATCCATTCCTGAGCAATCTTGGCCCCTGAAGATCTCCCAGAAATAATATGCTTTGTGTGTAACGCAACCGTTAAAGTCCACTCTTGCTTCAAAGTAACTTGGTCTGGATTTTAATATTGTATATTGTTCTTTTACAATGTAGATATGTGGCTGGGTACATTCCATCTTTTGTACTTCAACTATCATTTGAGTAGAGATCTCACTTATGTTGTTGAAAGCTGTTAATTTTACAAACAAACTCGCCAGTAACATTATATTTGTGGACTTGTCTATTGGATTCTGTAACCAGGACTCCTTCACTGCCATCACCAAAATCCCAAAGGAATTTAAGGTTGCTGCCTCCATCTGTGATAGCTACAAATGTGATCGGATAATCAATAAAAGCTCCATCATGGGCGGTAAATAGGTTCACTTTCTTCACATGCTTCTGTATTGTCGCTGTACTGGCCAGGGTCTGTGAACAGAAGCCATTATCAGCTTCCACTGTAACAGACAGGGATCCATTAGTGAAAGGTGTGAAGTGAACATTTTGCCCAATTTCCAGAGAGGACTGGGCTCCATTTAATAGGAAAGTCCAGTGGTAATTGGCTTGTGAGCCACTGGACACTTGAAAACTGATGTTTTTTGGATGCCTCCAGGACAGCAGAGCAACATCCGATCAAATGCAGACCATTAATTCTTTCCACAACTCTGACAATCACTGTTGCACTTTAGTAACTGACATGATTTGTTGCCGTTGCTCTTACAAGGTGGTTTCTGACTGAAAGAGAAGAGGTGGTAAAATTCTGCCAAATGTCCACAGAATAACTTGCATTAACAAACTCCAAAGAAAAGGAAACTTCACTTCCTTGGGAGACAGATGGTGTGAAAGTAACCGGATCGTCTTCACATACAACATCACTGCTAGCCGTAAGTAAAAGTCCCTGGATGGCGTCCTGAACTGTAACGGTATATGAAACAGTTTGCCAGCTAATGTCATTTGAGGCATTAAGTGAGATACAGTGATCTGCCACATCTGCAAAAGAATAGCTAACAGTTTGATTGTCTGCAAGAACCATAACAGTGTTATTGTGAAACATCAAAACCCATTCACAATGCAGGACATTTTCTGTTCCTGCAGAGCCATGGAGCAACAGGAGGCTATTTGATTTTACAAAAAGTGATCTGAATTGTCCATTTATTTGAAAGTCCACTTTAGAGATGTTCTCCTGAATTATTAGTAGCTTGGTTGCGTCATCAGACCCAAATACATTTGAGACTGATACCCTGATCTTGACCACACCGATAACTTTAAAAACATGCAGAACAATAGGTACATCTGATATTACAGGACTGCTCTCAGAATCCAAGAACCATGAGTACCGAAGGTCTGTTCCGGATGATACACTCACGGATATCCTCACTGGCTTTCCTTTGGCTACAGTATTCATTGGTGATGAAATACTCAGACCAGACACAAGCTCCACTGCTCTCAGTGAAAGGTCAGTATCTAGTGATCCAAGAACATTGGATACTACCAGCTTGATGTGTATATCACCAGGGCTGTTTGTAAAAAGTGGAAATTGTTTGCTATTACTTGCCATTCTTTGGTTTGCAGTCCACTCATATGTCAAGTTAGAACCACATGTCACTGATGCCGTCAAGAGCACGGTCTGATTTGTCAGAAAATATCTTGTAGACTTTAGCCCTTGAGATTGAATTTGAACCCCATGTATTCTCTCTACAACCTCAATGTGCGTTATGGATTCTACTCGACTGACAAGATTTTGTGCTGTGACTTTAATCTGAAACACCCCTGCTTTAGGAAACACATGCATGAACATGGACATCCCAGGCTTTGGAGGTGATGAAGGATTCACAGTCCAATAAAACACAACATTTTCATTAACATCAGTCTGAGCTGTTATCAGTATCTCTTTTCCAGCCTTCACAAATGGCTGACTGGTATTAACCATTAAGTATGACAGTGGTGCCTGCACCTCAATCTCTATAGACACAGAATCTGAATTTATCACATTGGATGCGGTGGCTGTTACACGAAACCGTCCAGGAAAACAGAAAACGTGTGATTGATTCTGACCCTCCTTTGTGAAACCATCACCAAAATCCCACTGAAAAGAAGCTATTTTACCAGGAAGCTCAGCCCAAAAGTAATAGGACTGATTCACAGTCATTGCATCATGGTTAAACTCATATTTTATGAATAGATTAGATACAGGCCTTTGAACTGTAATGGTTGCTTTTGCTGTTCCACTGCTGACTTTGTTATGGACCTGCACTGAAATTTCATGCAAACCCTCCTCTTGAAAAACAAAGCAATGGTGTGACAGGTCTTTGACTGGGACTACATCACTAGAAAGATTGTTATACCACCAAAACAGATAATCTGTTACTTTGGGAAGCACAGAAACTTCAAAGCATATTTCCTCATTCACAGCTACAGCACTCTTGGCTGAATGCAGAGTAACATCTGTTATTTGAGTCTCAACACATATGCTGGTTTCATAATGGGCCGAAGCCACCAGGCTATGAACATTTACACCAACTGTGTAAGTTCCTGAAGTTAGAAAAGTATGAGTGATAGTTGTAGCTCCTTTAATGACAGAAAATGGTGTGCCATCTCCAAAATCCCAGGAGAAAGTCAAAAATGGAACATATCCTTTGACCAACACCTCAAAATTGGTCTCTGTTTTACTTACAATGCAGTCTGTTGGGATAATTTTACTAATTAGCAAACGATAAACTTCCACACTAACAAACTTCTTTACTTACAGAATTATAAGCAGTAACCTGAACAGAGTAATTTCCGAGAGACTTATAAATGTGAGAGGCTGAGCTCTCGGTGTGATCTTTAAGTACCGAACCATCTCCAAAGTCAAAGGTCCATTTTAGACCTGTGCCTAAAGATGCTCTGCCACTGATTTCAAAGGTGCAGTTCAGTTCAATGGAGCTGTTGTAATATAGCTGGAGACCTGAGACAGCCTCAACTACCTCCACTGCTGTAGAGTTAGTCAAGACCGACAGGGAGTTGTTGGCACATATGGTGACATTGTATGTGCCGGGTCTTTTAAAAACATGCCTGACTTCACTGTAATATTCCTTCACTTGGAAGTCATCACCAAAATTCCATGAATAAAGCACTCCATATGAAGAGGGCCATAGTGAGACCTCAAGTGTGGTTGACTTGACATACAATAGGAGATGATGACACCAACAGTCTTGATATTGTAGTCCTTATTTTAACAGTTACAAATGTTTCAATTTGGTTATATTGGTTGTAAGCCTTGATTTTCAGCGTGTAGTCACCTCAAAAAATCAATAATTCAAAATGTGGAGGAAAAATAAACATTAATTAGTTTTTTAAGTTCTATTAATGGAATAAAACTTTTAACGAGGACTAGAATACACATTTTAGATAGGCCTAATTATCATTTAATAATATAAATAATCCTAAAACTAAATAGTATAATATAACTATTTTTATAAATAATAATGAAATAAATATTGTGTAATTATAATTATTCATAGTACCTGGAAAAGAAAATGTATGATGGATGGAATCCTGCAGATAGACATATTTGGCGCTTTGGTGAAGATAGCTGTCTTCCATCTCTAAAGGAGCAGAAACTGGGAGACTGACAGATGCTGTATTATCACCAAAATCCCATCTGGAGAGATAAATAATTTCACGATATAGCATAATGGAGCATTATACATTCAGAAGAGGTCAACCTTAATTTAATCAATTTAACGCAATTATAATTCAGAGACATTAACTTGATTGTAACACCTATAGAGATGTCAGCTTTTACTCGAATTGTGTAGCGAGTTGAGGTGTTTACAGCAATGGCCTCTGGCATGGAAATTACTGCTAGGTCAGCTAATGGGGTCATTACATCAGCTGTGAGCTTTACCTCAATTAACGGAGAGCTCACAGGGTTATTTGCCATTACCTAGAGCAGAGAAAGCCGTAAAGATTTGAAGAAATTATAAACGTGAAATCAGACATAACAAAACCTAAAGCAATGATTCTCAATTGGTGGGTCATGACTTCAAAATGGTACACAGGGTCATTGGTGGCAGGAAAACAACAATGCTAAATGCAAATAATAAAATGCAGATAATGTATAAAATAAATAATCGTGCATAAGTAGTTTAAAGGGTTAGTTCACCCAAAAATGAAAATTAGCTCATGAAGTACTCACCCTCAAGGCATCCTAGGTGTATATGACTTTCTTCTTTCTGACGAATCCAATCGGAGTTATATTAAAAATTGTCTTTGATCTTCCAGTCAGCGGGTGTTGCAGTGCATCAGTCCAAAAGAAGTGAAATAAAGCGCATCCATTCATAATAAAAAGTGTCTCACACGGCTCCGGGGGGTGAACAAAGGCCTCCTGTAGCGAATCAATGCGTTTTTGTAAGAAAAATATCCATATTCAAAATGTAATAATCACTTTAATCTAGCTTGCGCCAACAGTCCTACACGGAAGCTTGTCCTGGTCTCCGCTGAAATTGAGGGCTGTATAGGTCATCTCTAGATGCTGATGCACATCTGGGCTGGATACGGACTGGATCTGGTGGCTACGGTGACCTAGTAATAAGAAAGAAACAGACTAATATTAGCGTAGATGCCATTCTTCTTACGATGTAACAA
>NW_015667271.1:13614-22513 GCF_001515625.1 Sinocyclocheilus rhinocerous
ATTAAAGTGATTATTACGTTTTGAATATGGATATTTTTCTTACAAAAATGTATCGATTCGCTACAGGAGGCCTTTATTTACCCCCCGGAGCCATGTGAGACAATTTTTATTATGAATGGATGCGCTTTATTTCACTTATTTTGGACTGATGCACTGCAACACCCGCTGACTGCCATTAAACAGCTTGGAAGATCAAAGACAATTTTTTATATAACTCCGATTGGATTAGTCTGAAAGAAGAAAGTCATATACACTTAGGATGCCTTGATGGTGAGTAATTCATGGGCTAATTTTTGGGTGAACTAACCCTTTAACAAAATAAATAGCTTTTTAAAGGAGAGGATAAATGCTTTACGTATCTTTTGTTGTTGACATCAAAGGTTGTGCATTCAACCAAGTTACCAGTATTTTTACTTGAATTAAAGATAAATATGGATTGTGCCACTATCAAAAATTATTTTGTGGGATGAGATTTTTGGCTGCAGAGAGCATGAACCCAATGTAATTCAACATTTAGGAACCAAATAGTCAAAGTAATGTTAATAGTTTGGCACTTTTTAAAAATAATTTTTTATTTTATAGTCACTTCAATTTGTAGTCATAAATTTGTTAGTAAATGTTCCATTTTTTGTCCCGCAAATGCAGTTAATTGTATAGTCATGGCCAAAAGTTTTGGCAGTGACATAAATTTTGTGTTTTGCAAAGTTTGCTGCTTAAGCTGTTGTGGTGTTCATTCACATTGTTTCTAGATTATTGTGTAGAGTGATCAGATGCCTTTTAAATAATTGCTAAAAGCTTCATTGGCCAAAATTGAACTTTTCACACACAAAAAAAAAAGTTACCGTTTTTTTGATACTGACACAAAATGACCAGCTAACATTAATTGATTAATCATATCAGCAGCACATGTGAAAGTGTGAATGAGTACTAGTCTGGTGAAATCACTATCATACTAATTAGACTGTAAGAGCAGACTGATTGCTATAAAAGGAGGGAAGAAGTGCTTCCAAACATTTTGTTCTTGTTAGCAATGGTTACCTCAAAAGAAACACGTGCAGCCATCATCGCTTTGCATCAAAATGGCCTCAACAGCCAAGGGAGTGGGCTCTCTCATAATTCTGCCCAAAAACACTGCTCTGAATAAAGAATGGTGTCAAAACGATTTGGTGATCCACGCATTTTCCAGCATGATGGAGCACCGTGTCTCAAAGCGAGTGATAAAGAAGTGGCTCGAAGATCATTACATTGAAGCCAATAAAAGCCTTTAAAACATATATGCTAATCATTGTTTTTCAGTATACCATAGAAACGAGGAAAAATAATCTATAAATACTGAAGCAGCAAACTTTGCAAAACACAATTTATGTCGCTGCCAAAACTTTTGGCCATGACTGTAATATTAATAAAATTTTTTAATTTGATTTGAAAAACAAGGAATTTTTTTTTGGTCTTGAAACAAAACCAGCTGAAAACCACTGACCTCTGAAGACGTGGATCACTGTATCATTGCTTTAGACTCAGTTTCACAAAGGGGTTTAAAGTTGTATAAAATGAAAGCACATCGAGTTGTGTGGGTCGTGGCGGGATGTGGATCCTTCACTCATGGTGCACCTCGGTGTCAGACAAACAAAAGAAGTGAGGAATATTAAACAGCAGCGGTCACAGTGATGATGAGGCGAGCACCAGTGAAGTGCATCTCGTTTCTCATGCCCGCTCCATGTGTCTGCTGGGCGGCGATCAAACGGATCGCTACTAGACGAATCATGTAATTTGTTATTTTTATTATCTCTGTTCTTTTATAATGACTTTGATCTGATCATAAAGTCTTTCCAAGTCACAGGGCTCAAGTCCAAGTCAAGTCTCGAGTCCTTGCTGTCAAAGTCTAAGTCGAGTCGCAAGTCATCAAATTTGGGACTCTGGTCCGAGTCAAGTCTCGAGTCAAGTGACTCGAGTCCACACCCCTGCAACTCTCACACTCGGAGTCTGGGAATTCAAGCTGTTTGAAGCCATGATGTTTAGTATATGTTCCCCTTGACTAGAAAGCTTCATGTACACATGAGAGAACCACATGTCAAGAGAAGCCCTAACACATCCTCCTGCAATCTCAGCAGGGCAAGAGGATACAAAAGGGACTCCGTTCTTAGACACCGGGTCTGACCAGGAACTTGTTGCGTTTTCTCCTGAAATGATCTGGATGACAATGAGGGTTGGGACATTGACAGCAACATGTATTTGGTTGTCCTTGTCAAGTTTTGGATACAAAACTTGCAACCCTGTGACAGGACTCTCTGCTTTGATTTGACTGTTGCTCTGTGAGGTGCTGGGTATTGGTGAAGCTCCAAAGTGTGGCATTGTGTCCTCGTAAATCACCTGGAGGTCACAGACCAGCTCATCTAGCCATTGGTCCTGTCCCGAATGGACAGTCAGACCCCCCTCTAACCAGCACCCCCACTCACTTCCACTCAGGGAGAGGAAACTCTGGCTCCAGGACGAGTTGGTGCCAGCAAACACAATGTAGAAATTTGCCTGCTCTTCTAGTGTGTTGCAATGCCAGAATGTCATCAGGATAGAAGGTGATATGTTTGTCTTGTACTATAACCTGCACAAACACAAAAATAAGTGTCTTTGATAGGTCATTGTGAAACTTTCTACTATCATTTAAAATAATAGCTGAGAAATACGCTCTGTTCCAGAAACCTAGTTAGCTGCCTAGAAAAGGATAGCAAGGAAGCATAATAATTTTAACATTAAGTTTAAAAGTTACAAAATAAATCCATGATTTCCTGAAATTTAACTTTATATATTCAGGGTTCTCTGATTAATTAATTGGTTAATTACACCTTGTCACCCTGGTGTTTTAGGAATCCAATCAAACTGAATGTAATAACATGCCTAACAATTATGCCTTAAATTTCTAAATGTCAACACCCTTAAGCTTTTAACATTTCAAAGCCTCAAGCTTTTATTTTGGAGGAATACTGGTAAAAACACCATAAACTTGTGTCCACAAAATATTGGAAATTATGTAAAAATGTATTGAGTTCTCAAATTGCCTTTAAACTAATGTAAATGTAAAGATGGAGTTTGCTGCTTGACTGTAAACCGAGTTGCTCTGAGATGCTGAAAACACCAGATCATGAGCTGCTCATGTATAAATGGACACAGTGTTGCTCTTTACTCTGCAACTGACCCTTCACAATGATCTGCCCCCCTTAATTGCTGTTGCTATGTCCGACAAGCCATGGCGCTGTCACGCCACACATCACGTTCTCACACAGTGAAAAATACATTGCGGAGCAATGAGGAAACTGACAATGTGCCAACAGCCAAGACAGAACAGGCTATTTCTGGTGCGAAACAAAGTAAATAAATACCGTTTTGTGGCTCTTTAATGTGTCGTGACAGATCACTGTAGCGCCTCAGTATGAACGGCACGTGAACTGATTGTCTTCTAATATTTTCATTAAAGCAGAAATAAACATGAATGAACATCAGAACGTATTTTATTTCAACCACGGAAAGATGTCAATCCGCACAATTTTTCAAGTTTAAGTCCACCAAAGTTAATCTACTCTCCAGTCTGATTTGTTTGTCAGGCAAAATGGCGGATTCGGCGTTATGATTGGTCTGATCGCCTGTCAATCAAGCTCTCTGTGATATTACTGTAATATTGTAATATTGTTTAGTACAGTTGAATGGATTATTTTACTTTGCGGACATGTTAAGATAACATACAAGGTTAAAACTGTAAAATAATTATTATAAATTAGTTATTAATTAAGAGAAATAATATAAAACTTTTTTTTGTTTATTTTGCCTACTTATGCTTATTAGGTTTTGGAGCAGTGCCAACAAGTCAAGTGTTGCCACCTACACTGATGTGTGGGTGTTCAGTGCTTGGGGTCAGTGTCAGTGACATGTCTGCCATCAAGTGGAAGAACGCTGGCGTCGCAGGGTAGCGGGGAGGCAGAGGGAATACATGTCCCCCGTTAAAAGAGTGGTAAGGGCTGCACGGACTGGTGACGGATTTTAGATGCAACTGAGTCTTTTGATCCAGATTCAGAGGAGAATGATAACAAGCTGTTTCAGTTCCAGTGGGGTTACACTATAGAGGTACGGTACATCACAAATACAGTGAATACTTGATTCACTTAATGTAAACATTCAACTGATTGTGTATTCTGTGCTTCCAGAACACAACAGCATTGTCTTCAGCTGTTTCCACGCTTCATCAACATATTCCAGGAAATGGAAGTATACTGCTTCTTTCCAGAAGTGCACTGCTGCCAGACAGAATGTACCACTTTACTCTCATCCTTTACAAAAGTTGACGACAACCTGTTTCTATATCACAGTCAGTGAGTGTTAACTTATTTTACTTCACCTTGCTCTCCACAACATGAACATACAGTATTTGTCATTTACATTCTGTCATAATTTCCTCACACTCATTTTGTTACACCTGTATGACTTTCTTTTTTTCTTCTGCGCACATATATCTTTAAAATTGTCTTTTTTAATTAAAAAAATTAAAATTCATAAAATGAAATTCAGTGGGGTCTAATGTTGTTTTAGACCCCACTGGCCTTCATTGTATTGACAAAAGCAATTAAAACATTCTGGAAAATATATATTTGTCTCGATTTGCACTCTCCAAAATTTCTATCCATAGAATAAAGAAAAATTACAGGGGGAAAAAAATGCTTTGTAATGTTACAGTTCATTCCAGCCCATACAGAAATACTGTTCAATATTTACTACTGTATGAGAACATTTTACTTAAAATTATGTTCACGGAAATCTTCATTCTAATGGGACATTCTGTTAAAGGGATGGTTCATCCAAAAATAAAAATCATTTAGTCTCTTGACATTCAAAATGCATAAGACTTCAGTTCATCTTTGGAACACATACACAGAAAATATATTTTTGATATTCCTTCATCATTTTTGTCCATCCATTGAAAGTCTACTCAATCAAAAATTTGACACATCAAAAAGTCCAAAAAGACACTGTAAAATTAATCATTATGAATCAAGTGGTTTAATCCATAACTTCTGAGAAGACATGGTTGTTTTATATGATAAATCAATTTAATTTCAGCTTTGATTCATGTATAAAATATCGTGGTTTTTTTTGTGTGTTTCCAAGATGAAGGGAAGTCTTATGGTTTTGGAATGACATGATTAAAGGATTTAAATTTTTTGTTAACTATCAATTTAAGCTTGTCGAGGATGGAACTTTTTAGTGATATTTTTTTTTTTTTTTAAAAAGGAGAAACTCTTCAATACATTCATTTCCTGTTTCAAAAGAAAATACATCAACAGAGAGGAGAAAGCTATGTTCCTCTAATGTCTTTAACCCTTTTTTTTATTCTTGCAGGTTACAGTGTACAATACCACATTGCTACCTGTGACCGTAAAGTGTGTCTCATGTTATTCCCTGCCGTCGTTCCATGTGAGTCATGGCCATTACGTTACATTGGCTGGTCATTGTTCTTCATGTCAAGACACTGTACAGGTATCAATTAACAATGTCCCTTAAAATAACTTAATATGCCTTTTATAAGTCTCTCACTCACTCACTCACTCTCATTCATATATATATATATATATATATATATATATATACACGCACCTTAATAATGTTTTAAAACACTTCAACTACAGTACAGGTGGACTGCAGAGAATCAGAAAGGTAAAGCTCTAACACTGAACAAGGTCACTACCTCGACAGGAAGTCTCTGGAGAGAAATAGTCATTAAACCAGGGGTGCTAATGAAGGGCCAAAAATACACCTTTACTCTCAACGTGTCTGAACCAGCCTCTGGGCTTTGGGGGTCAGCAAGCATCACCTTAGTCCCCAACCATCCTCCCTATGGGGGTATTTGCACTGTCACCTGACGACTCGCTTCATTTCCTGGAAACCATGGTCTCTTACAGTTGCTCAGGTAGTGTCATTTCTCTTCTCCTCTTATTTCTCACCCAAGTAATGGCTCTGTGGATTGACTCATTCTTTGCTATTTTTTTTCTCAACGGCAGGGTGGATGGATGATGACGGTGACTCAGCTCAGCTGATATTTTCACTGCAGGTGGCACAGTGTGAAGATTTTGGACCATTATGTCCCTTGATTACCCTTTACAGAGGCACTCCGAGACGTTCAGCTCCCTGGTGCCACTGGGTAGTGTGAGCACAGTGGAAAACTTAACTGTTATTCACGTGCTGGCGCTGGTAGAGGACAGTGTGGGGGCATCAGTCATTGCAGTGAGAAAGTTAGTCATTCAGCTGCTTGCCAGTTGTATAGTCAAATAAAATTTGACTACACATTACAATTGATATATTCTGCAGGAACCTGACAGTGCTGCTGAGTGACCAATGCACAACGAAGTGGTTGAGGAATAAGAGACAATCAGAATTATGGGCCTTGCGCCAACAAGGCAACCCTCAGGACATCATTCAATATTCTATTGCCCTGAGCAGCCAATTTAACCAGGTACCCGAGATAGCCCGGACAAACCAGTGAACTTAACCAGGTAACCGAGATAGCCCTGACAAACCAGTTGTCTGGATATTTATTAAGGAGGTGTACTCAGTATCTTTCTAATTAAAAATGCTATTATACTGGATGGATAAAATGGACAAAAATGTTCATAACTCATTCATAACTTCAATGAGAATGCGTTTTAGATTCCAATTCAGTTGTGATTTTTATTTGTGCTAGGAAACCAGATGTCGAATTTGTAGGGCTGCAAAATGATTAATCGCGATTAATCTCATTCAAAATGAAAGTTTATGTTTACATCATATATGTGTGTACTGTGTATATTTATTATGTATATATAAATGCATACACATACATGCATATATTAAGGACAAATATGTTAGATTTATATATAAAATATTTAAATTATACATGCATGTGTGTGCATTTATATATACATAATACATATACACAATACACACATATAGAATATGTAAACATAAACTTTTATTTTGATTGTGATTAATTGCGATGAATCGTTTTGCAGCCCTACAAATTTGCCTTTTAGGAAGTTGAATTAAAAAAAACTTAAATTCAAATATACTCAAATAATCATAGTAAGTATAAAGAAAGTTTAAAGACAATTTTAAAAAAAGAAAAGAAAATTTTACAAACAGGCTAACAGATACATCGGTTTGAAATGTCACTTCTGTTGACATGCTTTTATTCATGCATATAGATAAGATATGTATATGGACCAAGCTGTAGGAACACTTTATTTTCCCAGAATGCCATTATCTGTTAAACTTCTCTGAAATGTAATTTAGTACATTGCACCTCCTACAGTTCCAGTTCAACTTCCTGTGGGGTGTAGCTAATTTAATTCAAATTCCAACTCATGAACTAAAACGGGGCCAAGCTCTTAAAGAGATTCACCCAAAAATGAAAAATCTGTCATTTACTCACCCTCATTTCATCCAAAACTGAACGACTTTCTTTTGTGAAACACAAAAGAAGATATTTTGAAAAATGTCACTGGGGTCAATGTTGTTTGGTTCTCGACATTCAGAAATATCATCTTTTGTGTTCCACAGAAGAAAGAAAGTCATATATGTTCAGAATGCATAAGGGTGAGTAAATGATTACTGAATTTTGGGCAAATTCAGAATTTAAAGGGACAGCTCATCAGCAATTGACAATATTTGCTTTTTGTGTAGTTGCATCCACACCACGAGGTGTCAGTCCAATACATCTGTCATAAAATACATGATACTTGAGTTTCTGTGATTCTCCACCTATTTTGTTAGAAAATGTGTTTCTGAATCAAAATCAACCACTTCCACAGCTAGCATCCATAAATGCTGAAGAGTTGGAGGACAGGATTCAGATACGTGGAAATGTCATTCAGGCTCTAGCGTCTCTGCCGGTCTCCTCCTTGCAGGATGCGGCTCTGATCAGCTCAGCTTTGGCCCAGTCTACAGTAAGGCTTTCTACTATTAAAGCTTATGGACAGTATAGCATTAATCATAGCTTGACACAAAGCATGTCAGCATTTTAGAGATCCAGCACAATGTGATGAGACCTGTCACTGAATACAGATTGCCTGCTGTGCATAATGAGGAGTGCTACCTAAGATCAAATTATTGTCACATGTGATGTTGCGAATGCAAATGCTTAACTGTAAAATGTACTTTCCTGTCTGCAGGTGGTTCCCTCTGAAGTGCAGTGCAACGGCTGCCATGCAAAGGTGCTGAAGGTCACAGAGAAGATGATCAAAGTGATAAGAGAACAAACAGGACAGGGTGACATCAACCCCACAGACACCGGCAGGAACATTCTGGCTGTTTTAAGTAACTACGTTCAGCAGAATTCATATTCAGTATGATAACAGAGGTTCACTCTGAAGTTGAAAATGAACCGTGGCTTAACCATCCTTCCATTTTCACTGCAGGCAGCACACTGACTGCTGATCAGAGGCAGAGGAACAATTCAGGCCTCAAGCATGTGGATACATCAGAGACAGCTGTATCAGCACTGGGCCAGATTTTAGAGCTCATGCGTTCATTAATGCGGTCGCGGATGAGTGGAGAAGAAGCTCTCTCTCTCGCTGTTCCTAAGATCACTGCGGTGGGTGTACGGGGTGACCCTACTAAAGACCTCCTGTGCACAAATCCCCTTAGCCACTGCCAGTTTCACATCCCATTAGCACTTAGCTCTCAACTAAAGGAGGAAAAACAAGAGGTCCTGCAGATCCTTCTGCAAATGGAGGGTGAAGAAAACCCATTTATTCCAGCTGCAGAACCTGCTATATCAACCACACTTGCAGCCATGGAGTTTGCTACACCACAGGGACAGCCCATTTCAATCGCCAACCTGACACTAGACACTGCGATACAATTTACTTTACACAAAAAAGTA
>NW_015667271.1:24662-39701 GCF_001515625.1 Sinocyclocheilus rhinocerous
AGGAGGTGTACTCAGTATCTTTCTAATTAAAAATGCTATTATACTGGATGGATAAAATGGACAAAAATGTTCATAACTCATTCATAACTTCAATGAGAATGCGTTTTAGATTCCAATTCAGTTGTGATTTTTATTTGTGCTAGGAAACCAGATGTCGAATTTGTAGGGCTGCAAAATGATTAATCGCGATTAATCTCATTCAAAATGAAAGTTTGTTTACATCATATATGTGTGTACTGTGTATATTTATTATGTGTGTATATATAAATGCATACACATACATGCATATATTAAGGACAAATATGTTAGATTTATATATAAAATATTTAAATTATACATGCATATGTGTGTGCATTTATATATACATAATACATATACACAATACACACATATAGAATATGTAAACATAAACTTTTATTTTGATTGTGATTAATTGCGATGAATCGTTTTGCAGCCCTACAAATTTGCCTTTTAGGAAGTTGAATTAAAAAAAACTTAAATTCAAATATACTCAAATAATCATAGTAAGTATAAAGAAAGTTTAAAGACAATTTTAAAAAAAGAAAAGAAAATTTTACAAACAGGCTAACAGATACATCGGTTTGAAATGTCACTTCTGTTGACATGCTTTTATTCATGCATATAGATAAGATATGTATATGGACCAAGCTGTAGGAACACTTTATTTTCCCAGAATGCCATTATCTGTTAAACTTCTCTGAAATGTAATTTAGTACATTGCACCTCCTACAGTTCCAGTTCAACTTCCTGTGGGGTGTAGCTAATTTAATTCAAATTCCAACTCATGAACTAAAACGGGGCCAAGCTCTTAAAGAGATTCACCCAAAAATGAAAAATCTGTCATTTACTCACCCTCATTTCATCCAAAACTGAACGACTTTCTTTTGTGAAACACAAAAGAAGATATTTTGAAAAATGTCACTGGGGTCAATGTTGTTTGGTTCTCGACATTCAGAAATATCATCTTTTGTGTTCCACAGAAGAAAGAAAGTCATATATGTTCAGAATGCATAAGGGTGAGTAAATGATTACTGAATTTTGGGCAAATTCAGAATTGAAAGGGACAGCTCATCAGCAAATGACAATATTTGCTTTTTGTGTAGTTGCATCCACACCACAAGATGTCAGTCCACTACAACTGCCAAAAAATGAAGTTTCTGTAAGTCTCCACCCATTTTTTTTTTTAGAAACTTTATTTCTAAATCAAAATCCACCACTTCCACAGCTAGCGTCCATAAATGCTCAAGAGATGGAGGACAAGATTCAGACACGTGGAAATGTCATTCAGGCTCTGTCGTCTCTGTCGGTCTCCTCCTTCCAGGATGCGGCTCTGATCAGCTCAGCTTTGGCCCAGTCTACAGTAAGGCTTTCTACTATTAAAGCTTATGGACAGTATAGCATTAATCATAGCTTGACACAAAGCATGTCAGCATTTTAGAGATCCAGCACAATGTGATGAGACCTGTCACTGAATACAGATTGCCTGCTGTGCATAATGAGGAATGCTACCCAGGAACAAATTATTGCCACATGTGATGTTACAAATGCAAATGATGTACTGTAAAATGTACTTTCCTGTCTGCAGGTGGTTCCCTCTGAAGTGCAGTGCAACGGCTGCCATGCAAAGGTGCTGAAGGTCACAGAGAAGATGATCAAAGTGATAAGAGAACAAACAGGACAGGGTGACATCAACCCCACAGACACCGGCAGGAACATTCTGGCTGTTTTAAGTAACTACGTTCAGCAGAATTCATATTCAGAGGTTCGCTCTGAAGTTGTAAATGAACCGTAGCTTAACCATCCTTCCGTTTTCACTGCAGGCAGCACACTGATTGCTGATCAGAGGCAGAGGAACAATTCAGGCCTCAAGCGTATGGATACATCAGAGACAGCTGTATCAGCACTAAGCCAGATTTTCGAGCTCATGCGTTCATTAATGCAGTGGCGGATAAGTGGGGGAGAAGAGGTCCTGCAGATCCTTCTGCAAATGGAGGGTGAAGAAAACCCATTCATTCCAGCTGCAGAGCCTCCCATGTCAACCACGCTCGCAGCCATGGAGTTTGCTACACCACAGGGGCAGCCCATTTCCATTGCCAACCTGACGCTAGACACTGCGATACAATTTACTTTACACAAAAAAGTAAAAGAGATGGAAGATTAAGAGGTTACTATGAAAAATTTTTACTCTGCCACCCAAGCGAAGTGTAAATTTCACAGAGGCCAGTCTGAGGATCTGTGTCCATTGCTTTGACTATGTTGCCTTAAACTTCAGTCTCATTCCAGGTGATATACACCAGTCATTTCATCTTATTAGATTTCAATATAATATAATATAACATATAACATAGTAGTAACATGGTAACATAACATAACACAATATAATATGTAAACTGTTAATGTAGTGTTCATTATTATATTATATTATTAAAAGTATAATTAAAAAAAACAATACTTCTGTTTAACAAGGATGCATTAAAATCATCAAAAGTAGCAGTAAAGATAGTTATAATATTACTAAAGATAAAGATATTTTGAACTTTCTATTTTTACTAATCAAAGAATCCTGGAAAAATGTATCATGGTTTCCACAATAAATTAATACAGTATATTGTGTTCAACACTGTAATGATAAGATCACCAAATCAGCATTTTAGAATGATTTCTGAAGTATCATGTGACGCTGAAGACTGGAGTGATGGCTAGAAATTCAGCTTTGCCATCACATGAATAAATTACATTTTGAAAGATATTAAAATAGAAAATTGGTATTGTAAATGTAATAATATTGCACACTATTACTGTTCTACTGTTATTTGGATCAAATAAATGCAGGCTTTCTGAGCATTAGAGACTTTACTTATTTGAACATTAGTGTATATTGAAATATTTTTTATTTAATTTACTTTATTCTTTCATTATCTTTATTTGACCCTCTAACTCTAGCACTTTCTATTCTATTTTAATTCTACTTTATCTATTTCTTTTCTTTTCTTTTTTTTCTTTTTTTTACTAACACTAGCTTTCAATTTTTTCTATTCTCTTATATATACTGTACCTTGCTACGTGTACTGCGTTAGGCTAACCGAAACTTGTCATTTGCACTTATATTGGTGCTCCTTTGTTAGTTTTGATTGCTTCTATTGTCTTCATTTCTTAGTCGCTTTTGATAAAAGCGTCTGCTAAATGACTAAATGTAAATGTACTTTATGAAATGATTGTAATGGTAAGTTGGTCTCACTGTTAGTAATAGAGGTATTTAGAGAAAAATACATAATGTGTTAGAAATATAGAATATATAAAGCATGTGTTTTGTATATCGAGCATGAGCTGGTGAGGAAGCCTATGGCTTGTCCATATGCTTCCTCACCAGCTCATGCTCGATATACAAAATACATGCTTTATATATTCTATATTTCTAACACATTATGTATTTTTCTCTAAATACCTCTATGGATCTCTGTCATTGACCAACCAGTTCATTCACTGTCAGAACACACTCATTCTGAAGAGCTCGCCCTCTCTCTCTCTCAGCTCAAACTCCATCACTGGAGCACACAAGCTTCCTTACACCACTGTAAGTTCGTCCTGTTCCTTTCATAATTAATTTAATTGAAAATAGTGATTACCAATATTGTGGTACAGTTCTTCATTGGGTCTGTAAACTTTGCAGCTTGACTGGCTCAGCCAGAGACCTGTTTGTGAAGCTGAACAGTAGTGTCAGTGGTGTGGACGTGTCCATCTCAGTGTGTGTGTTCAGCGTGCTGTGCCGGTTCTTCAGTGTTGATGAGAAGCGCTGGAGCAGTGACGGCTTGAGTCCTCTGAGTGGCAGCAGCCCCCACACTGCCCACTGCCTCACACATCACCTCACTATGTTTGGAGCCAGCCTCTTCATCCATCCTGATGCACTACTACTGCTGCCACCTGTATGCCATTTTGTTCAAAGACATAACGTAATTTCATCCTTAAAGGGATAGTTCACCCAAAAATACAAATTCTGTCATTAATTACTCATGTCCTTCTAAACCCGTTAGACCTTCGTTCATCTTTGAAACACAGACGTATATATTTTTGATGAAATCTGAGAGCTTTCTGACCTTGCATAGATAACAACGCAACTGACAAGTTTAAGGCCCAGAAAGGTAAGTAAGGACATTGTTAAAATAGTCCATGTGACATCAGTGGTTCAACCTTAATTTTATAAAGCTACAAGAATGCTTTTTGTGTGCAAATAATGAATAAAGTAATTATTTTTGTTTTCTTTGCACGCAAAAAGTATTCTTGTAGCTTCATAACATTATGGTTGAACCACTGATGTCACATGGACTATTTTAACAATGTCCTTACTACCTTTGTGGGCCTTGAACCTATCAGTTGCGTTGCTGTCTATGCAGGGTCAGAAAGCTCTCGGATTTCATCAAAAATATCTTAATTTGTGTTCTGAAGATGAACAAAAGTCTTACAGGTTTGGAACAACATGAGAGTGAGTACAGGATTTTCCTTTTTGGGTGAACTATCCATTTAAAGGGAATATACACTACTGTTCCTTTAAAAAAAACATTTGAAAAATCTTACTAACCCCAAACCTTTTAACGGTAGTCTATACTACATCATATAATTTTAAATTTAATTTATATAATGAAATTATTGTAATGGTTAGTGGGTGTCAGTGTTGAAAAAGTACTTTTCACAATATATTAAAATAGAAAAATGTTACTTTAAATTATAATAATAATAATTGACAATATTACTGTCTTTACTATAATTTTGATCTTACAAATGCAGCCAGGGGAGTATAAGAGACTTCTTTCAATATAAATAAATAAATAAATCAGTCAATCAATCAATCTTACTGACCCCAAACTTTTGAACGGTGTATATAAAAACGTAATATCTTAATGAAATATGACACATAAGTGATTAAAAAAAAATTATTTGTGTAACCAGTCAGAGGAGCCAGTGAGAAATGTGGTGGTGGGAATAGTTTGTGGAGTCTTGCTGTTAATTCATCTGCTGGTTGGTCTTATCGCTCACAAACTGGATCACCTAGAAAGACTACGTCTGAGTTGGGTTCCTCTGTGTGGTCAGAAAGATCGCTACCAGTACCGAGTTCTTGTCAAAACAGGCTGGAAAAGAGGATCTGGTAAATATAGCCTTTAATTTACATGCTAAAACATTCATCAACCTCATAAAACTCAACAAACAAGATATTTTCAAGTCATAAAACATCTGAATTCACCAGGTACCACTGCACATGTTGGCATTAGCCTGTATGGCCTGAATAAAAGTGGCTCACGTCACCTTCAAAGAGAAGGAGCTTTCCAGAGGAATAGCCTGGATGACTTCCAAGTTGAAACAGATTTTTCAGAGAGATCTGGAAAATACACATCTGGCATGACAACACAGGTCAGTTGCTGTGAATAGCTTCCTTCCTTCCTTCTTTCTAAAATAACAAATCCTCACAAACAACTGCTGTGTTTTCCAGGTCTAGACCCATCCTGGTTCCTACAACATGTGATAGTCTGGGACATACAAACAGACAACATGTTCTTCTTGGTGGAAGACTGGCTATCTGTGGAGAATGAGAAGAACTCTGGAAGAGTGGAGAAAGTTATTTTAGCATCTTGTAAGTATACACATGCAGTACAGCGTAAATCATATTTGCTTTTCATAACTTTGCTTTCCCCCTTGGTCCTCAGGAGCTGCAGCAGTTTAAGAGGATCCTTCATTCCCAGTTACTATTTGGCCTTCGAGAGCACAATCTGTAGATTTCGTTATGGGAACGGCCGGCCCGCAGCCGCTTTAGCCGAGCCCAGAGGGTCACCTGCTGCGCCCTCTTATTACGTCTCTATCTGGCAGCTGGGGCAGTTTGGTATGGAGCAGTGGGCAGAAAGGGCAGCAGGTAATAAACTTGACCTTCAAAGGCCATGGATAACAGATTGAGCTTGTATAGCTTACAGTGAAGGTGCAGGTAATTACATCTTGTAAAACAAAGCAATTTCTGTTTTTCTCCAAGCTACAGAAGTCTTTGTTATTGATTAATGGCACAGGAGAAAAATATTCATCACTAAACAAATTAATGAATTTCCTCTCATTCCTCACAAAACAAATGGGTTATTCGAATGCAGCGGTCCAGTCTCTACCCAGATGGTGATGAATGCAGAGAACATATTGGTTGGAATAACAGTTGCAGCTTTGATGTTCCCTTTCCAAACAATTCTCAGATTTTTCTTCCAAAACACCAAGAGCAAGGTATATATGTCAGTCTACATAATCCCTTCTGAAACCATACTGTAGATATCATATTTTGACTTCTAACTTACACTACTGTTCAGAAGTTTGGGGTTGGTAAGATTTTATGGTCACACTTTAACAAACCATGAACTACGACTTTTGCCTCAATAAACTACTAATTTGCTGCATATTAATAGTGAGTAAGGTAGTTGTTAAGTTTAGGTGTTGGGTAGGATTAGGGATGTAGAACATGGTCATGCAGAATATGTGCTTTATATGTACAAATAAACAGCCAATATGTTATTAATAGGCATGCTAATAAACACCTAGTTAATAGAGAGAATAAAAAAACAAAACAATGACCCCAAATTTTTGAAAGGTAGAGTGCATTCATGAAAAATCCACACATAGTGCAAAGCTGATGGATTGTGTTGTAGGTGACATTGGAGGTATCTCTGCCTCCCTCTCCTGTGTCTCATACCGTGGAGATGGATGTTTTCCTCAGTCACCCAGATCTCTCCAGTTCATCTTTTCTGTCACTGCTGTTAGGCCCTGACTCTTCCATCTATGATGGACCATCTCCTTTCACTGTGAGAGAAAGTCCATTCTCATTGTTAATTAATTGAGCATAATTTCCTACATGAATATGTTTACAGCATATTTTCTATGCATCTTCTTTCCCCCTCAAATAATTCCCTGCAGAAACTAGATTCAGAGTTCTGGAATACTCCAGATCCCAGGAATGACCGGTACCAAGTCTATTCTACGTGAAATTGCAGTACTACATCCCTTTAAACGGTTTATGTAAATATACAGTGTTATTTTACACATTTTACAGAATGGATCAGTGGCCATCATGTGACAGTATCTTTGGCATGCCTGAGCTGACAGGAACCAATCACCTTCTGAAGAGAAAAAAAAAGCCATTCTACAACTGCATTTGTCAACTCCGACCTCTGACCACAACACCTTAGAGCCAATCAAGTCTTCAGGTTTGAAGAAGCACAATCACTCTCTGGAATGAAAGATTCTGTCATTATTTACTCACCCTCACGTTGGAGTAAGGTAGTTGTTAAGTTTAGGTGTTGGGTAGGATTAGGGATGTAGAACATGGTCATGCAGAATATGTGCTTTATATGTACAAATAAACAGCCAATATGTTATTAATAGGCATGCTAATAAACACCTAGTTAATAGAGAGAATAAAAAAACAAAACAATGACCCCAAATTTTTGAAAGGTAGAATGCATTCATGAAAAATCCACACATAGTGCAAAGCTGATGGATTGTGTTGTAGGTGACATTGGAGGTATCTCTGCCTCCCTCTCCTGTGTCTCATACCGTGGAGATGGATGTTTTCCTCAGTCACCCAGATCTCTCCAGTTCATCTTTTCTGTCACTGCTGTTAGGCCCTGACTCTTCCATCTATGATGGACCATCTCCTTTCACTGTGAGAGAAAGTCCATTCTCATTGTTAATTAATTGAGCATAATTTCCTACATGAATATGTTTACAGCATATTTTCTATGCATCTTCTTTCCCCCTCAAATAATTCCCTGCAGAAACTAGATTCAGAGTTTTGGAATACTCCAGATCCTGGGAATGATCCAAGTCTATTTTACATGAAATTGCAGTACTACATGCCTTTAAAAAGTTAATCACAGTGTTATTTTACTAATTTTACAGAATGGATCAGTGGCCATCATGTGACAGTATCTTTGGCATGCCTGAGCTGACAGGAACCAATCACCTTCTGAAGAGAAAAAAAAAGCCATTCTACAACTACATTTGTCAACTCCGACCTCTGACCACGGCACCTTAGAACCAATCAGGTCTTCAGGTTTGAAGAAACACAATCACTCTCTGGAATTCAAAATTCTGTCATCATTTACTTACCCTCATGCTGTTCCAAACCTGTATGACTTTCTTTTTTTCTGAGGAACACAGTTTTGCTCTTTTTCATATAATGAAAAGGTCAATAAGGACTGGGTCTGTCAAACTCCAAAAGGACAAAATAGTAAAATAAAAGTCATCCATACAACTTGTTGGGGTTTAATTATTTCTTATATGGAACAATTTGCTCTTTTTTTAGAGGAAGATCTTAGATCTATATCTGCAGACTTGGATCCTGCAAATACGCTTTCCTTGGAGCCAGAAGCATCTGACAGTGGCCATTTCACACCCATCGACACCATCCTGTCTGACATGTGAGTTCTGGATTGAACGTTTCACACTGACCCACGCACAATGTACCAGGATACTTGGTCACATACTTTTTTCTTTCAGCCAGGACAGCTTGTGCAGTGAGTGGTCTGATCTGAGCGTGGATACGCCTACATCTGAACCTGGCTTTCACAAGTCCTCCTGCTCACTCTCAGTGCTCATTGATGCCAGCACATTTCTCCCTAGTCTCCCACCCGACTCTATAAGCACCATCTCCAACACACGCATTGGTGAGCCCACACCATCCACAGGGAAAGAATTGATATTTTCAATTGAGATATTGAAAGGCAAGGCACATGCTCTGACGCGTTGTGCATGAGTGAACATGTGGCCATTTCTTGATCCTATTTTCACCCTTTTCCCACTTTATTTCCATAATTTCCTTGTGTTTATCTAACTCCTGTGTTATTCCAACTCAGTTTTTGCCATGAAGATAGCCTTAGATGCTGACATGGCAATAAAGACTACTACTACTGTATGGGCTGTTGTTCAGGTGTTCGTGGTGTACCTGGCTTGTTTCTTCCATCATGGGTTCTGCGTGTGGTTCACCTGCTGGTGGCTGTTTTCTTGGGAACAAGCCTGGTTCTGGTGGGACTGTATGGAAAGCAGATTTTCCAGCTCTGTGGTTCTCATGTGGTTGGTGTCTGCCCTGTCAGCTTTCCTCACTTCTGCCTTGCTGTTGGAACGATTTTCGGTAAGCTATAAACCTATTTTGCACTGCTCTTTAGATACAAAGTAACTGAAATTTTTTTATGTTATCACATGTTTCTGTAGATCTGTATTCAGGCACTATATCTGGCTGCTGTGGTGAGACCGGTGGACCCAGAGGTGGAGGATCGTTTGGCTCAGGAGACAGAAGTCAGAAGAACAGAACAGGATCTGGGGGATAAGGTGCATCCTCTCAGTGGATACGGCCTGCTGCAGGCTAAAGAGGAAGAGCGGAAGCTGAGAAAGCTTAGAGTCTTAATGAGGGTGAGCTCAGACCCATGATGAATCCATTCAGCTCTCACTTAGTCCTCAGAGACCTATAACAGCTGAATTCTGACTCTAATGGATATTAATTTTAATGGTCTTTTGTTTCATGTTTTACGCTGATAATCAGAGATGCTTAGTCTATATGCTTTTCCTGTTGGTGGTTCTGATGGTGAACTACCAGGAACATGTGCATGAGGCTAACAGCAGACGGCTTCACTCAGCTATTAAACACATGCTGATCACAGCTTCACCAGGCCAGCCCAGTCTCACTGCATTATCAGGGTAAGGCAGACTCTAGTCTATACATTATACATGTTCCACTGAAACTGATTTTTCTTTTTGAGGTCCCAGAGAACTCAGTGATTTGTATAAAAATAATAATAGGAATTTGAAGTCAACCTCTTTTAATATGGTCCTCTGACCTAATCAAAACTTCAACCCGCCATTGTATCGCAAAATGCATTTCAGAAATTTGACTTCAGTATAGTAATGCTGCTGAATTTTGGGGTCTGAGAGACCTCATAAATTAATAGAAAATTGATTAGAAACAGAAATGCATTGGTTAGAGATGCAGAATTTATTAGAAAACAGTAAAAGTCCAAGATAATTCAAGAAAAAAAAGAGGGAGGGGGGGGCAAATAGTGCACGAAACAGAACAACAATAAGTTGAATAAGTAATAATTAAATAATAAACATTTTTTTAAATTGCTTATTAATACATGTTCACCTTTTGATTATTGATGATGCTTCTAGTAATTATGTGTCTGATTTTTAATTTACAACCTATTTTGGGTTCATTTTAAGCCAGCCATATAGCAATTTTTAAACAATAGTTGGGATAAAATTTTTTATTCAGTGGCAGAAACGGGTTTCCATAAAATCATAGCATTTGTAAAAGTGTTTTTTTTTTCTCCTCAAAGTCTGCAGTCAAAACATCAGAGATACGTTCCAGTCTGGTCGAGTTCCTTTGATGCTGACTGCTCATGTTTCATCACATGCCAAGCCTGGACAGCAGAGCTCCTCATCACACAGCAAGAACACTGCAGCACTTTCAACGTGGTGAGAGAGAACAGGACACAAAGAGAGAGACTGTCAGCATGTGAATAAGATGTTATTCAGCCTGTACAGCTGAGAATATAACAATATTTTCCGTAGTACACTTGTCTTTTGGAAAATGATCACAATGTCCTCTCTCAAGGCCGAGGACTATGGGTGCATCATGTGCATTCAGTCAGACAGAGGAAGTAATGCTTGGGATCAACAGTGAATCCACACGTCAGATCCTGTCGGACCTACAGACGGCAAAGTGGATGACAACAGGGTATGATGTCACACCATTATACATAAAATATCACTGTAGAATAAAATACCTTGTTCTCTACATGTCCAGGCCTGTACTTTCTGCACACATACTGTAAGTATGGAAGTTATTAGTACCAGAGACCCAGCATACTCATCAACTACTGATTTCTGTGACAGGACACAGGCAGTATTGATTGAGCTCACTCACTATCATAAACAGACAGGCATCGGTTTCTATTCTCCTGGATCAAACACAGACAGGCAGAGTCCTTTCTTTCATCTCCATACAGCCTTTTCACATCTCTCCATTATTTGGTCCAGACTTACACGTCACATTGACGGTACTTGCTCTTCTACAAGACTAAACAGAAACTAATTTCACAGTTTGAACCGAGTTAAAATGGATTTGTGGTTTTCTTACAGTCGTATTAACAGCTGTCTTCTCACTAGGTTCTGCTACTGCTGTTTGACCTGTGTTTTGTGAGTGCTGAAGTATGGGCCTTGATCAGGAAGCCAAGTCAGTACCTGAGGCAAGCCTGGTGCTGGTTTCAGCCGTTGTTAGCTCTACTGACGCTTGCAGCAGCTGTTCTTCGTCTGTATTTCCTCTCTACGATTACAGCCTACATCTCCAGACATCGCTCCCGGCCCTCCTCCTTTGCTGATTTCCATAGTTCTGCCAGACTGGCCAGAAAATCCAATCAGCTCTCAGCAATTTTATTAACCCTCTTGGTTCTAAAGGTATTGGTCCTAAGCAAAGGATTTTTATTTTAGCACACATATGATCTAAGAAATTATCTAAAAAGCCAAAGTAATCTGTGATTTTTGAGTTTAATTAATTGCAGAATTTGTATACTTTGGGGCTTAAAATGGCTTGCAAGCACTGTAATAAAATATATTGTGTTAAAGTCAAGCTCTATAATCAAACAATCCTTAATTTTGTCAGTCAAAATGTAGTACAGCTATTGAGAGGTGTGTTTTTACAGACAGTGGGGATTCTGCGGTTTGTTAGGTGATGGTTGGTGATTGGTCGGGTTATTCGACGGGTGTTCCCTCATATCTGTGGCATAGTGTTCCTGCTGCTCCTCCTGTTCAGGGCCGTGCAGAGACCTTTGGAGGGGCAGGTGATCAAAGTATAAAAGGGGCACATGGAGCACGACTTTTAATAGGGCTGTACTCCTTTCTGAGACGTGTATCAAAACGGATGCTTCTGTATTGATACAGCAGCAAATGCCCTGAGGAAGTTTTGAAAAAGAAACAGAACAGAAAAGACCATTTTAAGTTTAAAAGTTAAATAAATATTTCTTTGCACCTCTTAATCACTCTGAAAATAGAAATCTGAGACGTGTATCAAACAGATGCTTCTGTATTGATACAGCAGCAAATGCCCTGAGGAAGTTTTGAAAAAGAAACAGAACAGAAAAGACCATTTTAAGTTTAAAAGTTAAAAACATTTTTCTTTGCACCTCTTAATCACTCTGGAATTAGAAACGGAATCATATTAGGCCTATTATTATTATTATTATTGAGTTTACAGGGTATGGTGGTTTTGCTGTTGTAAATACTACTGTTGTTGTTGTTGTAGAAAAAAATATTTCTATCTTATTTAAAATATAATTCTATTCTAAACCTGTTCTGAATTTATTAATTTTTTGAATAATGATAATAAAAACAGGATTGATAAGTATAAATCGGAGGATGAGAAAATCAGTATAAGCCTGTTTTATCAGTGCTGTGATAATTATTTTTAAGGCACTCTACGTTTAGAAATGTAAATTCGTCCCCCGCACTTTATTCGGGCAGGTGTGTTCACGTAGAGGTTTCTAGATTTAAATTCAAAGAGACCTTATTGATAGTCTATGCATGACCTGACGTTTTATTCGTATCCAAATGAGAAGTGAATACAGTATTTGGATGCAGTGTGTGTTTAATTCATACTCGAAGCCAGAGGACGCTCTCGTGCAGAAAGTCCAAAACAGACTCATAGAAGGAATGACTTATGATATGCAGGAAATCCCTAATATGGGCAAAAGCATGCTACAGCTGTAGCTGAGCTGAATAAAAAGCAGAAAAAACGTGAAGACAATAAACACACGATTGCGAAAATATATATATTTTACGGTTTATGTGTGTTTTTCAAGTTATCTCCAGGTAATATATAAACTATATGAATAATGCAGTACTGATTGACATATCCTTTAGTAGCCTATAGAAACTATAAAATATATTTCCTGCCTTATTCTGTGATAAAAATGGGGAAAGGTGCTCGTAGTTAGGGATGAGCGGATCGATCCTTAAGTATCGATACTTTCGATACTGATGTTGTATCGAAAGGATCGATCCTCGCATAAAAATATCGATTCTAAAGTGCATTTTTTTTAAACATTAATTTTATTTACTTATCAAGAAATTCGGTGCATAAAATAAGCTTCTAAGTGGAAAAATAGACTATATTAGCGAATAATTGTGTTTCCATTTCTCCTGCTCATCGGAACACACGCAAATGCTGAAAGACAGAACCAATCAATCACAGACAGCGTTCGCTGCTGAAGCATGGCTCACAGTACTTGGCCACATGTCACGTCACTTCACTTCACTTCACTTCACTTCAGCTAACCTTACTTCCACAGGCTACAAACAGCAATATAAACAACAGCTGTGCATACTCTCTTCACGCCGTTCTTGTAAAATAATAATAATTTAATATATGTATACAAGCACACCGCTCCGCTGAGAACTGCACTTACCGGCAGCCGTGGACGTTATGAAGGCATCCTGGTAGTGCGCTACATTAAAGGTGTCTGAACGTGAGGGATCGTCCCGGATGAGATCGTCAGGTGAAAGGTCATGATTATGTGGATCATTTTATTTACGGCTAAATTATTAATTAATTTTACTAATAGTTAGATTCTTTTAATTACAAAAAAAATTGCCTTGACAAAAGGGCACTTTGGGCATCAAGGGGAAAAGGGGCAGGTGCTCAAGCACCCACTGCACCCCCCTCTGCACGTGCCTGCTCCTGTTGCTTCTGTTCTCTCACACAGGCATCATGGTACGATGCTTTTTATTTCTATAATTTGACTTTCCATTGTATTTTTGCTCCAAATCATTTTTGCACCTCAAACCATGCCCACATCATTTCCTCCGTCTCTTTCAGCTCTTCTCGGGTTCAGTGGAGGGATTTAGGACCTTAAGGCAGGCGAGTTCCTCTCTGCTGTGTTTGCTAAGGGGTCACATGGGGTTGCGTCGACTTTGTGAGCATCATCCAGTGGTGGGAACTCTCTACTGCCTGTCTGCCATGGGCATTGGATTTTGGGTACTGGGGCGCCTATGTGCTGCTGTATTGATTCGAACTTACCGAATGGTGCAGACAGACATTTACAGACCATCCATGGAGCCGCAGGACTATGAGATGGTACAGTTCCTCATTAAATGGCTCAAGCTATAGATGGGGTGTAGCAAGACCAAATAGGTACAAATACCATGACTGACTATTATAGATAATTTCCCCCCCCCCAAAATTTCCTTTTTTTTCAACTACAAAAGCCAATAAGCATGCTTTATAAAGCAACATTTGGGTTAATTTACATCTATTTTTACATGTATTTTGTTCAATCGACACTTTAATAAAAAAAAGGAATTAATCCTAAAAAATCCCAACAAATTTTTTACAAATAAATAATAAATTAATTAAATTAATAAATCAAATTTAATTAATTTAATTTAATTATAAAATATAGATAAATCATATTTAGAAATAAAAATTACATATACAAAAAAACTAAACTTTTGAATGGGACATGCATGGTAGTGCATGTAACGAACAGCCAGATATTTACAACCATACAAAAGTTTGGGTAAAAAAAATATTATTTGGCAAGGATGATAAAAAGTGACAGTATAAAAAATATTAAGCATCAAAAACTTTCCAACATTAATAATGAGAAATGTGTCATGATCACCAAATCAGCAAATAAGAATGTTTTCTGAAGGATCATGTGACACTGAAGTAATGGCAGTTTTGCCATCACAGAAATAAATTAAATTTTTTAATATATTGTATTAAAATAGAAAACAGGGTAACACTTTATTTTGATAGTCAACTTTAGACATTCTATTAACAGTAAGTAACTTTGCAACTACATGTCAAATAGCAGTCATTAGAGTATTAGTAGACTGTCTGCTTAATATCTTCTAACACTTTATTTTGATGGGTCCACAACATACAACATACTGACTATGTCAACTTATTCTACTAACCCTAAACCTAACCTAACAGTCTACTCTGAG
>NW_015667271.1:40007-113004 GCF_001515625.1 Sinocyclocheilus rhinocerous
GCCTGCTCCTGTTGCTTCTGTTCTCTCACACAGGCATCATGGTACGATGCTTTTTATTTCTATAATTTGACTTTCCATTGTATTTTTGCTCCAAATCATTTTTGCACCTCAAACCATGCCCACATCATTTCCTCCGTCTCTTTCAGCTCTTCTCGGGTTCAGTGGAGGGATTTAGGACCTTAAGGCAGGCGAGTTCCTCTCTGCTGTGTTTGCTAAGGGGTCACATGGGGTTGCGTCGACTTTGTGAGCATCATCCAGTGGTGGGAACTCTCTACTGCCTGTCTGCCATGGGCATTGGATTTTGGGTACTGGGGCGCCTATGTGCTGCTGTATTGATTCGAACTTACCGAATGGTGCAGACAGACATTTACAGACCATCCATGGAGCCGCAGGACTATGAGATGGTACAGTTCCTCATTAAATGGCTCAAGCTATAGATGGGGTGTAGCAAGACCAAATAGGTACAAATACCATGACTGACTATTATAGATAATTTCCCCCCCCCCAAAATTTCCTTTTTTTTCAACTACAAAAGCCAATAAGCATGCTTTATAAAGCAACATTTGGGTTAATTTACATCTATTTTTACATGTATTTTGTTCAATCGACACTTTAATAAAAAAAAGGAATTAATCCTAAAAAATCCCAACAAATTTTTTACAAATAAATAATAAATTAATTAAATTAATAAATCAAATTTAATTAATTTAATTTAATTATAAAATATAGATAAATCATATTTAGAAATAAAAATTACATATACAAAAAAACTAAACTTTTGAATGGGACATGCATGGTAGTGCATGTAACGAACAGCCAGATATTTACAACCATACAAAAGTTTGGGTAAAAAAAATATTATTTGGCAAGGATGATAAAAAGTGACAGTATAAAAAATATTAAGCATCAAAAACTTTCCAACATTAATAATGAGAAATGTGTCATGATCACCAAATCAGCAAATAAGAATGTTTTCTGAAGGATCATGTGACACTGAAGTAATGGCAGTTTTGCCATCACAGAAATAAATTAAATTTTTTAATATATTGTATTAAAATAGAAAACAGGGTAACACTTTATTTTGATAGTCAACTTTAGACATTCTATTAACAGTAAGTAACTTTGCAACTACATGTCAAATAGCAGTCATTAGAGTATTAGTAGACTGTCTGCTTAATATCTTCTAACACTTTATTTTGATGGGTCCACAACATACAACATACTGACTATGTCAACTTATTCTACTAACCCTAAACCTAACCTAACAGTCTACTCTGAGTTAGCAGACAGGTAGTTGCAAATTAATGAGAATTAGTTGACATGTAGTTGCAAATTACTTCTAGTTAGTAGCATGTCTAAAGTGGACTATCAAAATGAAGTGTAACCGAAAACAGTTATTTTAATGTTACTGTTTTACTGTATTAATTTCTTACAAAACAAACAAAAAAATCACTGAATCCAAACTTTAGGTTTATGGACATCACCTTTAACTCTAATACACAAAATAATGCAATGCATAATTCAAAATATGGATATATATCTATACATAACTATATATATATATATATACACACACACACACACAAACTTGTTCCATTTTTTTCCTTATTTCCTTCGTAGTTTCGGCACAGAGTCAAGTTTGAGGGAATGGTTCCTCCACCCTCCAGATCCTCCCAGGGCTCTGAAGCCTCCAGCTGCTCCGTCCCGCTCAGTCCCATCAGTCCTCGTCAGGGTTAATCTGCCTCTTCTTTGGCCTCTGATTCATTTGTCATTTCAGGCAGTTTTGACTTCCAGCATTATGTGGACCGCCTGGTGCCCTGTGTTGACAGCCTCCTGGCTGGTTTCGACCGCGTCAACCAGCTGACCGAAGATGTCAATAACTTTGAGCTCCAACTGCAGCAGATCCAGAGCAGAATTTACCAGAGAAGAAAGTCTCCGCCTCAGCAAGTGACCTTCAAGGGACATGATCCAACACCAGAGCCACCAGCGCTCCCTCGACATCCATCTACCTCTGTTTTGTAATGTAACCCCACTCCAGCTTCTGTCCAAGGTGTCATTAATAATACCCTTCCACATCACTGTGCTACACACTCAAGAGTCCTCTTTGATGGGGCCTGCTGCTCAGATAGGTAAGAGAATACTTTCTGCATTGGATGGAAGGATGAACAGCCCAAACCCGAGAAAATGGGGTGTCCCAAGACGCAGAGCCTGGTATTCAGTCACCTGCTGACACCGCTCAGAGGTTACCTGGAACTCACAGCACTGTGGCCTTGCCAGTGAGACCCCGGAGTGAAGACGGAGACCGAGAGCATGTGACAGCATGCCAATTAAGAGACGGGCATGGCACACTGAATAAGAGTTTCAAATATGCCATTAAGTATGAATAATAATTTTTTGACAAAGTGAATGCACAGTGTGTAAGTCACAACTGCTTTAGATTTTGTAAATTGTGTTTCTACCTCTTGACTGGTGCTTTTGATGTTTGTTTCCCTTTGATTTCACCACAATCAGTCTTCTGGGACATGTATCTTCTTGTATATTAACAAATCTGTTTTATTTTTGCCAATAAAATGACACGGCCATCCAAATTGTGGCTTAAACATCAGAATATTTGTGTTTATCATTTAAAACATCTTAAAGAGTTAAGGTTAGTAGAGATTAGCAAGATGAATGCATATTGTGACCTGCTGCCATGTTTGAGCAAATGAACCAGACTCTTTATAGCTTACATTATTTGCTGAATATGTAAATTTAAGCAAAGCAAACTTCATTGTATCATTTTCCCCCTACCAACAAATTCAATCGTAAATTGAAGATTAATTTAACTTTCAATCCTTTTTATAGCAATTCAGTCTGCTAACACTTACTCCTAAATATATACCCTCCGAGACATTTCTCAGAATATCTTACTTTATGTTCCACAGAAGAAAGAAACAGGTTCCAGATAAATTTTTGGATGAACCATGTCTTTTAGACTTTTTTTCCAAGTTGGTCATGTTCCCCATTTGTAAGTCATTTTGGATAAGAGTGTCTGCTAAATGACAATGTTAATTTATCTTGAGGGGTCATGAACTGAGAAATCAAAATTCCCTTGATCTTTTGACATATAAGAGATCAATTGTACTGTAAGTAAAAAACATCCTGTAAGTTTCAGAGCTCAAAACTTACTTGTTAGTCTAAAAACAGCTTATATTAAAGCCAATTTGCCAAAACGACTGGTTGTGAAATGTGCCACTTTATGGCTGTGCAGTGCCAAGGTTGAGGAAAAACAGTCTTTAAATTGCCTTCCTTCTGTTCCCAACATTAGGAAAGAGTGGATTAACTTTATTTTTAGGAACTTTTTCCATTGTTCACTTCATTTTTACCACAAATTTGTTTACAAACAAGGCACAATTCAACACAGGATTTTCAGAAAGATTGAAACTAAAAGACAATGCTGTGTCGACTATATTGGATCCAATGGTAATGTCGCACCACACGCAAGTGTGAGTAACTGTCTTCATTACATGCTCACTATTGCTTTGTATGGCATTGCAGATGATTTGATATGTAATGAGTATTTATGCTTTTTTAACCTAAATCACATCAGCGTCCATCTATAAAGGATTGTAGGCTGTCAAACATACACAACTGTTGCCAAGGTTGAGGAAAAACAGTCTTTAAATTGCCTTCCTTCTGTTCCCAACATTAGGAAAGAGTGGATGAACTTTATTTTTAGGAACTTTTTCCATTGTTCACTTCATTTTTACCACAAATTTGTTTACAAACAAGGCACAATTCAACGCAGGATTTTCAGAAAGATTGAAACTAAAAGACAATGCTGTGTCGACTATATTGGATCCAACGGTAATGTCGCACCACACGCAAGTGTGAGTAACTGTCTTTATTACATGCTCACTATTGCTTTGTATGGCATTGCAGATGATTTGATATGTAATGAGTATTTATGCTTTTTTAACCTAAATCACATCAGCGTCCATCTATAAAGGATTGTAGGCTGTCAAACATACACAACTGTTAGCAAATCAGTGGGCGTTTACTTCCACCCCATGTTTATTCAAACGGAGCGTTCCAATGACGGGGGTCAAAACAGGACAGAAAATAGCCTATTATTTCTACGTAAATTATGATGTATTTTGATTTAAAAATCTTGATAACATTAAAAGTGGACCTAACGGAAAGTAACGAGGGATGAAAGTAACAAAGCGATTTTCTCAGAGCCCTGACTACATTTGCTTTCCAAATTATGACAGCACATTCTGCACGCAACCCTTGACGGAGCTGAGAAATATCACGTGATTTCATCATCGTTTCCCGCCATTAGGTCCGGAAAGCAGTTTTCGAGTACAATAAGTAAATTACTGAAGCGGTATTTTTTTTCCAGTTGTGTTGTGTTTCTCATTTCATGTGTCACAGTAATGATCAATCTACAGGTTATTTAGTGCTGTAACACGTCCTGGAGTTTGCCTTTTCAGAGTTTTTATTATAAAAGTAAACGGGTTTAAATGTCAGGAGTTCCTGTCGGGACGAAAGTAACAGTGACAACAAGTGTTTCTTTTGTCCCGCTGCATGCTAATGTGGTGACATTCAGTGTCTTGAATCATTTATTAAAACATGTTTATCTCGTATTATACCAAAAGAATATGCCAGGAGTGAGGGTCAGAAAGACAGACAGAGGTCTGATTCAGCCAGATGTTTATGGGAGGGCGTTTCTGGAAATAGACCTATCTGTCAGGAACATCAGTCTCAGGGCAGCTGCTACATCGCATTTACCTTTAGTCATATTTAGGTTTTACCAATACTTTAGCTTTTCCACCTCCACCTATGAATTTGCAGCGTTTCCAGATGTTTTTATGCACATTTTGAATTTATGCATAAAAACAACTGGATGGAAAGATGAATAGGCCTACTGTTACATTATGTTGAGAATTTATATTTTGCTAATTTAATTTAATTTCCATATTGTTCATTCTGTTAAAAAATGTTTTCTAAAAATAAATGGAATAAATCAATCTTCTAAACAATTCAAGTTTGTACAGTCGGGTTTTGAAACATTTGATGAAACTGAAAATGAAACATGAAATTATAATTTAAGAATTTTTTGCAAAGATAAAGGACAAAATATTTTTGCAGTTACATATTAGCAAGGTCATAGTCAGGTATATTTAATAAAACAAGAGTAAATCTATAGCTTGTATTGTGTTACTTTTGACCCACCTGTGTGTTACTTTCATCCCAGCTGACGGGGTCGAATGTAACAATGTGCAACTTATGTTCAAAGTGAAATTATACTGAAGTCTTTCTACATTTGTACAAAATACCACCTGGTATTGATAGACCGCACTTCTGAGTTATTGGCCACAGCAAAAATATATCTCTGTCTACAACATTATCTTTTTAAATGATGTTTTTCTGAAAAATGGTACTTTCGTCCCCGCTTTCCCCCACAAAATTAAAAATAAAGGCAGTTCAGGACCCCTTTAAGGAATATGAGATATTTAATGGAAAACAAGTCAAAGGTTTGTTGAGGTGTATGTATTCTCAGCACAGAAGATCCCTAATGCAACCACTAGATGGCTCTAACATCAAACTAATATTCTGGGAAGTGCAAACAGGCTTTGCCTTCCAAGTCCCGATTTCAGACTCTTCCTAAGATCAGCAGCCAGCTGCAACAAACCGCTTAAGCTAAGAAAACCCTTAGCGCTAATACCCGTACAATTATTACGAAAGGGTTTTCTCAGCTTAAGGGGTTTATGAGGCTGGTATGTCCTCACATCCACTTTTAGAGCAGACTATTACAGTGAGCAACAGAAGACCTTGCAGTCTGCCTTCACTGAAACCTCTTACTGGTTGATCCCAACAGATCATTTCAGAAGTATCATGGTCAGACGTCTAGGAAGCGAAGCATGTGGATGCTTCCTGTTTCAAGGCTTCCTGATCATGCATGGGGCCCAGTAGCATCTAGTTTACTTGTAAAATAAATCAGCACTGATTACTGAGTGCTTCAGGATGAATGTGAACGCACATTCCCAGCAGCAGGCGCACTAAGCAGGTTTAAGAATGAGCATCAGAAATAGAACACTCCATACAAAGTCCCTGTTCTCTCATTCCCTTCGTATTATATAAGAGGCATAACCCAGCGCATGCAGGCATGACGTAACCTGACACAGTCCGCAGTCTGCCCTTCCTCGTGTAAACAGCCTTTGCATCCCCAAAGGCTTGACCCAGTCCCAGTCCCAAGACCTCCTGCCTCCCGCAGTCCGTCTGCCTCTCAACATCCCTACATGTTCCCCCTTGCGCCTAAGCTACTTATTGTCCCGAATATTCCCATCCAGCCATTCATAAACACTCAGAGGGTCAGGAAGTGCTTCTAAAAGTAGAGACTGGGCTGGTTTTATAGGTTTTTCGGTGTGGTCAGGCAGTTTTATTCATGTTTTGTTCAAAGTAGGTTTGTGTTTTTATTTGAGAGTGCAGAAAAACTTCATCTCTCCAGCAGTCTAAGCCTTAGCTGGCCTCTTTTGAAATCAAAGCCCATCTCTGGAACACATTTTGCTCTCTAAATATGGCACATCATGTTCCCTTTGCTTGTTTAAGTGAAGCAAAAATCAATTCTTTAGTATTTTAAATCATGTCTTCCAGTAAAAATGAAAATATACCTAATAAAAACGTGTTCAAAGCATAAACTTCACTTTTATTTTGCTTATGATATTTGATCATATTGTAAAAAAATTACATTTAAATGTAATGTATATCATTTTGAGGAATTCTGAATATTTGTACTGGAAACAAGGCAACATTACTTACAGATTTTTTTTGTGGTGTAGAGGTAAGTAGAAGATGGAAGGATTTGGAGGCCCCATTTCCCTCTTTCTTTCACTCTCCCTCTCTGTGCATGTCCTCACTTGACCCTTGTGAGTGGAGCTGAGGAAATGTGGGGAGAGAGAGGGAGGTTCTTACATAATGGGTTTATACGTGTGCAGTTATAAACACGTGTGTGTGTGTGTGTGTGTGGGAGGGAGAAAGACAGACAGACAGAGTGGGGATGTGTCACAGTCCGTTTCTGTGTGTTACGAGTGAGGCAGTATGAAAGCTGGGAGGTCATGGCAAGAGATACTTGTCTGTTTTTCATTGAAAGGACAGGACATGTAGAATGTGATCAGCTGTGGGATGCTTTTATTAAGATTTAAATACAATATTACAAAATGCTAAGCGCACCTTTAAATAATGTAATAAGTAATAATAATGTCATTCAAATGTCGTTCAAAAGTTTGAGATCAGAAAGGTTTTTAATGTTTTTTTTAAAGAAGTTTCTACGGAAATACGAGAAAACATTAAATTTTGTGAAATATTATTCCAATTTAAAATAAGTTTTATATTTTATTATACTTTAAAATATAATTTATTCCTGTGAAGCAAAGCTGAATGTTCAGCATCATTACTCCAGTCTTCAGTGTCACATGATCCTTCAGAAATAAAGATGTATAATTTATAATCAATGTTCAAAACAGTTGTGCTGCTTAATATTTTTGGGGGGCAAGTGATACTTTTTTTCAGGATACTTTGACGTATAAAAAGTTAAAAAGAACAGTGTTTATTCAAAATAGAATCTTTTTGTTACAATATACAAATGTATACAAATGTACCATTCAAACTTTTGGAGTCAGTAATTTTTTCTTTTCTTTTTTTTAAAGAAATTATTACTTTTAGTCAGCAAGGGTGTGTTAAATGGATAAAAAGTGATAGTAAAGACTTATATTGTTAGAAAATATTTCTATTTTAAATCAATGCTGTTCCTTTTAACTTTTTATTAATCAAAGAATTCTAAAACAATATATCACAGGTTCCAAAAAAATATTAAGCAGCACAACAGTTTCAACACTGATAATAAATCAGCATATTTCTGAAGGATCATGTGACACTGAAGACTGGAGTAATGATGCTGAAAATTCAGCGCTGCATCACACAAATAAATTATATTTTAAAGTATATTAAAATAGGAATCCAATATTAGAAATTGCAATAATATTTCACAATATTACTGTTTTTTCTGTATTTTTAAACAAATAAATGCAGCCTTGATGAGCATAAGAGTCTCCTTTAAAAAACATTAAAAAATTTACTGATCCCATACTTTTGAACGACAGTGTATAATATATACTTAATATTTATTTCATAATTTAAAGTATAATTGGAAATAACTGTTTAAAAGTCTCTTATGCTCACCAAGTCTGCATTTATTTGATCAAAACTACAGTAAAAACAGTAATACTGTTAAATATTAATATAATTTAAATTTCAAATAAATTTAAATTATTCAAAGAATCATGAAAGAAATACTAAGCAGCAAAAACGGTTTTCAACATTGTAAATAATAAGAACCATTATTAACATCAACATATTAGAATGATTTCTGAAATTAAATGTTTCTACACTATTACAAATTTTTTACTGTATTTTTGATCAAATAAAAGTAGCCTCGGTTGTCATAACAGATACAGAATATATAGCCTATACATACATACATACATACATACATACATATATATATATATATATATATATATACACATACACACACACACTTCTCTCTTTCTTTCTCTCTCCCTCCACAAAATATTTCTATTTCAAATTAATGTTATTCATTGAACTATTCATTAAAGAATAATACAAATCAATATAATTCATATCAATCAATAATATACTTTATAGCTTTTTTCAGCCTGTAGTCAATCATTCCAGTGGATTGTGCTGGTCACAGCATGCAGCGTGTTTCTGTTCATCCGATTTTGTTAAAGACCATGTCTCACTCCCATATAATAAAGCTGGTATAGTATTGAAGAGATGTGCTCAAGTACCAATAATAACTGATAATAATTGAGCTCCAATTTATCATATTATATTTTCCATAGTATGGACGTCAATGGGTAACAGCAACTGTTTGGCTACACATTCTTCAAACTATCTTCTTTAATGTTTAACAAAAGAAAGAAACTCTTACAGGTTTGGATCAACCTGAAGGTGAGTAAATAATGACAACATTTTCATTTTTAGGTGAACTATCCCTTTAAGCTTGGGGCGGGGATACCTGACCATCTAAAAAAAATGGCAGATGAGAAAAGTTTTCAAAACTTGTTTGGAAAGTTTGATATTTCTCACCTGCACAGCACCTGACTCTGACCCCCGAGGAATGTTTTATTGATTTACGACTTATTAGAGATCTCAGATATGTTTAATTTATTAATAAACTTGGTCTCAGATGTTTCTTCTAGATGTAAAAGACACAAATGAGAAATAAACAAGACAGGCGAGGACATATGGCAAGTACAGGACTATAAAATTAACGTCCAACAAATGACACATTGTCGAAACTAGAAGGGATGTGGGATCACTTGGAAAAAAATCTGAGAAGAAGAAGACTTAAGCAAAATTTTTCTTTCAATCTCCATTTAGTCTCATTCCTCTCTAGGAGAAACAACTGAGATATTTTCTTCTTATGGGGCACTTGCCTTATTGCTGAGTGGAAAAATCCTGCTGAAGTGGAATATGGGGAAGAATTAGAGAGTGAGAAAAAAAATATAAGAGCAGCAAAGAGGCGGGATGAGAGGGCAGAGCCTCAATGTACAGAGCAAGATGGTGATTGGCTGGGCAGAAAGCTGCCTTTGTGAGGTCACTGCCTCCACAACAGCTTCCACCCACAATGAGAATCAAGCTGTGTCCAGTCAGCCAGCACGTTTCTCAATGAGTAACACCTTCTACTAGCATTTCAGATGGCAGCATCCATGCAAATATCTTTATTTAAAAGTTCTCATGATGTGGGATATGAGGAAGAAAGGGATAGTTCTCACCTGTATGATTTCCTTTTTCTGTCGAACATAAACATGGTATTTAGAGAAATCTCTTTTTGGCTATAAACTTCTGTGTTCACAAAGAAAATAAAGTCATTCAGGTTTGAAACAACATAAGGGGGAATAAATAATGATAATTTTGGGGTGAACTATCCCATTAATTGAATCAGTCTGAATGACTCTATGTATTTATTGTCCTAGCCACATAGTTGTGTGTTTAGGTGAAGACCTAAACTAGTCCTTGAATCTGTAAACTTCTCTGATAATGTAACATTCTCTCTTCCAAAGATTTAGTCATCAATGAAACGTTGCTCTTGTTTAACAAAACAGCTTGGACAATCTGCTAGATAATGAATATATTAAAGTCATACAACATGAGGATGAGATAATTTTAATTCTTGGGTGAACTATTCCTTGAAGGCCGCTTTGGTCCAATTTAAGAGAACATGAGACCGAGAAAGATTGATTTTGCCAATGGCTGATACACAACATCAAAACTGCAAAGTACAGACAGTGTTAGGAAAATACTAAATGAGAAACATATTTCCGTATGAGACTGTATTTGCAGTACAAAAGAGAGACGGGACAAAAGAAAGCTGTACCTTGTAGAAAAGTGCACTCAGTTCAAGTACGAGCAAAGAAAGCTTACGACTGAATCAGCCTGATACACTCGTTAACACAACCTGTATTTGATTGAGTTCATTATTCCGCTCTCATATCTTAAAATCATTACTATCCTTCTACACAGTAAGCTGTTGAACAGAGACTGTAGATTGAAAGAAGAGTGTTTATGAGAAGTGAGCAGACTTTAAATGAGTCTACGTAAAAAGTGACATCCACCGAGACTCTCTTTGGCTACTGGCTCTCTGACAACGCCAGTCACAAACCGCAACAGTTGCCAAGCCTTTGTGCGGAGGACAAATAATCAGAATTCCCCTTCAACCAAGGGCAGTGACGCTCCCTTCGCTCTTGGCATGCGGTGAACATCACAACCCTGGGTCCTCAAAGGGATGATTTGTCATCAAGTGCTTTAGGAGTGTTACGGCTTATGCTGAGTGATATCAAAATAACCGATACATCAGTGCGGTGCTCTTGCAAATCAAGTCCTGCATCTGCGACCTTGGACGAACTCCTGTACGGCCAGAACAGTAAAAGCAGGAGCTACTGAACAGGATAATAGCAAAAACAGACCAGGGAGTCCGGGATGTAAATTGAGTCACATATTTATTACATAAATATATAGTAAAATAGACCAGCGACAATTACCATAAAAATATCTTCCTTTAAAATCCTGACCATAAACAAAGAGTTTGAAAATCACACATTGACACTGACAAACACGCTGATTGTCTGGACCTGTCGAAAACAGCCCACCACAAGAAAACCTGACATCACACCACCCATAAAACTAGGACTGATAGGTGCAGGAGGAGATAGGGGTGGAGAACGGGTGGTCGGCGTGACGGAGGTGTGGTGGAGTGAGAGGAGATCACAGTAGATATTTAGAGGTTTTGAATGTATTCTTGTTGAGATATTCTGAGTTACACATGTCCATTTGGCCCAGAACTTGCATAAGCTTTCCTGCTCCTCCGTACTAGGTGGGAATGGATCCTAAAGACTTCCTGAACCCGGTCCACTCAGCTGAAGGTTGAAACATGCGGTGCCGAGACTCTCAGAACATTATCCGCCAAACTCTGTCTTGAACGCTACTGCAAAGCAGCTTCACATTTGATCAATTTCCTGCACTCCAGCCTCACCATACATCTTTAGCTGCATCAAAGCGATGTGACTAGATTCCTCAAGGCCCATTCCAATTATAACGAGGTGTAGTCCAATAACTCCGCATAGGTTAACAGACTCCCAGCTCTCTCAGCCAATCATTTGTTAGCTGGCCTCTGATTGGTTAGGACTCCTGAGTGACTGCAGACTGTAAAAATGTGATGTGAGTTTTGATCACAGTGAGCAAGTTACTTTTTTCCTCAACATTGTTATTTTTTTAGAACCACAAACGCACCATTTGCACAATGTCTGTGTTAACAGTAAACCATACTATACAAATAATTTGCATAAACACATTTAAATTTGGATTCATTTTTGCATTAGTGACATCTGGTTTGTACCTGTAGGCCCACACAAATCAAATGTATTCAATATCTTCGATGTTTTGCTTTCAACTGCCAATTTCAGCTCTATTTAGCACATTTTAGCATATTTTAATCCATGCATATTTCCCCAAAAAATTAGTGAAGAAAATGTGCTGGTTCTGTCTGGGCCGATGTATCAGGTACATCATCCAAGAGCAGCTGAACATATGGAAACTGTGGCATGTGGCCAGTCGACCACTGAGATGGAAAACTAGCAAAAGCAGTGCAAACATGACAGTAAAAACAGACATGCACATGTAACTTAAGAGCCCAACGGGAGCGCTAGCTGGAATAGAGAGAAAGAAAAGACATTGACCCTTTTGTTTGCACCTGGATCACAAACAAATTTTGCAGAACGTCCAAATGTCCAGAAGCACTGTACTGGAAATATCCTGGCAGAGAGGCTTTTCCCCCCACTGTAAATCTCATTTATTGTAATTTAATAATCATGCATGCAGATTTGGAATCATCCAGTGTGCAAGCAGGGTTTATGTCCTGTAAGAATCAGATGCTGGAGAGCTTCACATGAAGTTCAGAAGGAAACGGGGAGGTTTGACTGAAGCACCCTTTGAGGCCTTATGAGCAAACCTGAGCAAGCCCACACTCAAACCACTCGCCTTAAAACCTGACAAACATTGCATACGCATACATGTAGCTGTTTATTGCATAATCTATGTGAGGTCATTCCTTAAACGTCCTTATGTTTGGTGAGATACATTCCTTGTTGTCCATGCATAACCTTTTTAACCATCTTTAAGAAATGACTCTACAAACACCATGTTCTCAAAGCATAATATCACCAGCACATCTAATCTCAAAACCCAACCAAACTGCAAAACTCTATAGTGCAAAATGTACTTGGAACGACATTTGGTTTTGTGGGTAACGTTATATCTGAGAAATCAAGTACCGTATCACATCAGTTTCCCCTACCCACTTTAAATAATAAGCCAAGCCCCGGAGACAGTTCTGATCTCTGTGTGCACTCAATAAACTGCCATTTTGACACTTGATATTGTCTCTGGAGTCCTTAAGTGTGCTAAATTCACTCCAAAAGGCTCTCGGTTGCAAACAAAATAAAGAAATAAATAATAAAAAACACACCAGAAAACGGCTGCAAATTGATCAATGTGTGTAAGTTCCAAAAGAATAGAAAAGACCTGTCCACCTTTAGCAGAACATTTTCGATTTTCCATGCTAAATATTATTGGCTGTAGACCATCTGATAATATATATATATTTTGTAATACTGCATACAGTACATTTTGAATCAGGCCTCAAAAGGTGCAAAAAGGCAGGAGAACAGAAAGGCAGAAAAGCGAAGCATGAAGACTCATAATCAAACAACAAAAATACTTGCAAAAACATACTGCACAAAGCATGCAGTTTATGAAAAGCCTTAAAATGTATGAGCTTTTGTCTACTGCAATCAATATCTACACTGGTTTATGGAAAAGTCAGGTTATATTGTCTCCAAGAGAGACAATTTAGAGAAAAAGAAAGAGAAAATGGACAGTAATAAGACTTACTTTCTGATTTCATACTCAAAATACAGAAAAGTGATCCAATTTTGACCACATTGTACCCAAAAGGTAACACTTCAGATTTTCATTTTCTGCAGGGGGCCAATCAAACTTCACTGCGGTGCCTCTGAAACTAGCTTGCTATTGAATGTCATCATACTGGCTTCCAATTTTTTCAGTGCTGCTGCTGATTCACGAATTGCAGTTCTAAGGTTTCTCCACTCTGTGTTAAAGCTTATAAGGACAGGGAAAACTCAAAGCCCATTCAGATTGATTGCAGTGCAGCAGTTAATTGTAACTTCCTGATATATGCAGGCTAAGTGCTGCCTGGCCGCTGAATGTGGAGAGACTCATAAAAGCAAAGTTTATAATGGAATAGTACTGCTGGTTGTCAGGAAAAGAGTTAGTGGTTACTTACTCACAGGGTTCAAAATGAACTTTTACCACACTGGCAAAAGGAGAGTGAATTTCAAGAAACACTCCAAAACAGTAGGTGGCAGTATTGTTATAAAACGGAAAAAAAGATGACAATTCAGTGTGTAGCTACTACTGCCGCACAAAATCGTAAAATCAAAACCTTTTCTCCATCTCCCTAGATCCATATTTTGACGGTGATTTTTTTTCTTCTGAAAACACAAAATGTATGTAAATATGAACTTGACTGATAGCATTATTATTATTATTTTTGTTATTATTGTTTTCAAACTTTATAAACATCGCAATAATATTTTTTTTTTGCCCAAGATGATCATATATTGAAAATCTAATACTGTGACAGCCCTATTCCACATGTCAGCACATTGAGAACATTTTTCCTTTACTTGGTTGCCGTTTTGATTTTTGTATCTTTTTGTTTACTATTTACATCCTTGGTTAAAAAAAAAGACTAATCACAGAAACTACTAGACTGCCTACTTGTAGACAGGGAATTATTAGTAATGTTGCGAATATTATTTTAACAGTACTGTCTAGTCTAACAGTGTAAAAAAAAAAGCGAGGTTTTATTGCCATCTTATGAAGCATCAGGCAAGAGAAGCTGAATGAAATGAACATGTGGAAGCTTTGGCAGATGGTCAGTGGACTGCTGAGAGGAAACAGCACTAACATGACAGCAAAACAGATGTGTGCATGTAGGTCTGTAAATGTCGATGGAACTGCGAGAAAGAGATGGCCTTGATACATCGACCCTTCTGTATAGACTTTGGCTGTTGGATGCATTTTATTCTATGTACAATATGTCATTTTAAAAACATCCAACATAAAATGTCCTGAAAGCAAACCTGAGCAAGGCTGAACCAAAAGCACCCATTGTGAAACCTGACAAGCGTTGCATAAGAATCCCGAGATAGCTTTCTTTGCATAATATTACCATCACAAATGTTTTTGTGTGATTGGCTACATGCATTTGTGTGCAACTAGTGTGCAAACATTTCTGTCAAAAAACCTTTCTGTCTCTGCATATAGTTTTCTCTCATGGCTTGACAGAATCATCTCTGTACACAATACCAGCAGCCCGTTTAATCTGACCAAACACAGAATGTTCAAACTAAACCGTCATACTCTGGTGCAAAAGGAAATTTGGATGACAGCTAATTTACAGGATGCACAACCATTTTAGCATTGAATAGCTACATGAGACAACAACCAAAACCCAGAGAAAGATCTGACTGAAATATCTCCATATGCACTTGTGAATAATACCTGCCATATTGAAACTAACCAGGACCATTTTTTCTATCATAAACTGCCAAATTTTCTTTCCAAGTAAACTGACAGTTTGTGTATAATTACATCCGTAGATAATAACTTTAGACCTCTCACACTCCTTCAACTTCAAAAAAGTCCAAACATGTGCAATAAAATCAAAAATCTAGAAAAAAACAGACACAGCTAATGAATCTGTTGCACATGTGTGAGCAAGAGCAAGAGTTAGAGAGCAAAAAATCGTGGAATAGTTCTCCACTAGCAACAGGAAAATCATTAGTGATTCTATTTAAAGACGGACCTAAAAACAAATTATTGACCTAATTTCCCTTTTCTGCTATTCTCCACTTTCCAACCTGACACCATATTCTCAGCGTGAACTGCTATGCTCCTTGAGGAAATATTAATTTCAAATATTTGATTTTATACTGCATCAGTAGAGTCTCAAAGCGTGTCCAAGGGGTCAGTCAGCAAATCCAGCCACATGGTCATTACAAATAGCAAACACACACAAAACTCACTCACACCCACCAGCAGACACATGTTCACAGCACAAAAGCAAGCGCACAGAAAACACACACAATGCACAAGTCCAAACCCATAACAAATGTCAGGAGGAGCAAAAAATGATAGTCGTCATAAGATTTAACAACTCATTTTCATGTAAAGTTAGTCTTTCACTTTGAATGAAACAGGTGATGAGTGTTGCAAAGTTTCACTCCCATATGAATGTATTGTGTACGTCATTTGTTCACATATTTTAAAGGTGCACTTTTTCATGATTATATAAAGAACACTTTTTGAATTAATTTTGAAAATGCATATGAAATGTTGTAAATCCATTTACAGTAGCCTAATAAAAAGCGGTTTTATGGGTCGCTTCATGGAGTTCGCCATTTTGAGATGACGTGACCAACTGAATGCTACTTGGAAACCCAACTGAATTATCTTGGTAAACCACCTATTATCGAAAACTTTCATTAACAGAATAATATCTGACAGCAAATAGCGCATTTCTACAACAGCATTAGTCATTAAAAAATTTGCATGACATTTCATCCACACCACTAGGTGTCAGTATGAGTCCAAAAGGATGTTATAAGTGCTTCAGGAAAAAAATAAATAAATACTGAGTGCACCTTTAAGTAGGACAGGTTTGACTGGGTCTGGCTCCACTGCATGCTTGTGTGTCAAAAATATGCTTTGCAGAAATACGAAGGCTCACTGCTTTAATGTTTAGATAAGCAGAGATGTTTTCTCACCAGGCTTTTCATGATCGCCTTTTATGAGTCCCATTGAAGCAGCCCCAAGAGTGCAGGAGAAATGTGTGTGTATGTGACAGAAACAGAGCGACTGATGAACACTAAAGAGAAGAAGACCACAGGACATGAACACTGAAAGCACATCTTCAACTCAGAGAGCAAAGAATGATGAGCTAACAAGAAGGCATGGCTGGAATTTTTCAATATTTATTTAAAAAAAAGTTTGTTATATTTCCTCTTTTTTTGTCTTTTTTTATTTTGTTGATACCTGAGAGAATCCTTCAATAGCTTTCCTTTCCAGTCTCATTTAAAACAGCTGTGGTATGGACATCATCCCCGCTCTCTGCTCACACTCTCATGGCTGGGTGCATTTTACACATGAGCACTTGTTCATATTCACAAACACAGTCTAATCAAATGAAGATACTCACATTCAAAGGAAACAGAGAAAATGAGGGCTTTGACATCACAGTGGTGAGGGCAATCAAACTCAAATGTTCAAAAATAGCATGCTTCTTGATTTCTTTCGTTCATTTAGGGTTTTGCATACTGTGTTAAAGCCGAAGTGTGCGATTTCTGTGCCACTAGTGTCTTTAAATGGAACTGCAGGTTTCCAAAACACCCCCCTCTTCTGCTATTGGCTAGATAAAACTGATAGCCCTGCCTCAAACTCACACGATTGGTTGAGCTGTTGCCAGGCCAGTGAAATGTTCTGATAGTGCCTCAGAGACAAGTATGTATCAGCCTAGAAATGGCTTATAGTAATCTCTGTGTAGTAATCAAGTACTTTAACATATAAAGTAGTTGATTTTGCATATTAAGAAAAACAAATGACACACTTCAGCTTTAAAACTGACTTGAGTTTGGTCTGAGATTCAGTATCACAGCTGAGAGAGGAAAGAATTTCAACTCAAAAACATTTTTTTGGTTGACAAAAGAATATTGCTGTTTCTACAAAACTAATTTTAATTCCGAACTTATGAAATGCCGTTTTGTTTCTAACAGGTAGTACCAATCCACCGAACCATGAGAGCATTCGACGCAAACACATACATAGAAACACAAATGCAGTCCCTCGACAGCAGATGACATCATCGGAGATGAGTGGAAAGTTGAACTAGCGCCCTCAAATGTTTGTAAGGTTTGACAAAGCAGGTCTCAGGCAGCAGTTAGGGCTATCCTTCCCTTGACTTTTACACTGACTGATGAACAGACAAACTGACTGAGGCTCATGCAGTTGCGGTGGGTGGGACTCTGGGAGGGGAGGTGTTTAGAGGTATGTCTGCTAATCAGGGATCATTAACACAGTCATCATGCTATCAGAGGGTTTAGCATTGCATAGACATTCTTGCTTCTGGGCGTTTTCTGTCATTCTCTAAAGAAAAAAAAAAAAGATAACACAACATTTGGTAAAAAGGGGCAAGAAACAAAACTCCACCACCACCAAACCAAAACAAAACCAGTATCTACTGTTCTCCTCTGAGGAAACTGATTGGCAGTAGCGAGGCCAGCTAAGTGCTTCTGGGTACCAGACATTACCCACCTACTGTATGTCTCTACCAGCAATCTGACCTAGCGAACAAATGTACGTCTAGCTACCCTGTCGGAAAGAACGGTTTGAGTGTGGGGCAGAGGGTTGCGGAGGCACAGGGTTGGATTGTTAATTTCATGGGGCACTTCTTCTTCATATTTGTATTGAACATGCACGTTTGTGAGTGCACAAAAGCACACGTACAGATGTGTGAAGCATTTACAGAGCTACGTAAGCAGATTTACGTTACAAAAATGGCGTGATCAGCCGGCTGCGTTCTGGCCTCGACATCCAGTATGTGACGGTTGCATATGGTTAACACATAGTGATTTAATCTTTCAATATCTTTTCGTTTTGTATTTACATCCTTGGTTATGGCCAAAAAACTTACAAAGTACAAAAAAGAAAAACAAAACAAAACACAAGTATTGCACCTTGAAGGCGGGCAATATACTTTTAGTAAGCTGTTTGTGTAACATCATTTTGACAGCACTGTCCACTCTTGCTGGTGACCTGAAGTGAGGTTCTAGTTCCCGGGCTCGGTTCCAGCCCAGTCCTGTCAGCTACATTCAATACCACGAAGCGCTCACTGCTGTCACGGATGCACACGACTCCCTTTCCAGCCTTCCAGCCACACCGCATCCCGTCCGCTCCCATCACGGCCCGTCGCATCAGCGCTGGTGACACCGTTAGCAAACGGAGGCTAATGCACGCAACTGGTGCAAATCTAAAACAGATGGGCTCTCGAGGCCGAAGGAGGAGGCCGTGTGCTTCCGCGATCACATGAACGCTCATGCGCACATACACCCCATCGTACAGTTCAACACATGCACCGGACGCATTTTGACACAAGTGCCACACAGATAAGCACTCCTCCCAAGTTCATTTAAGCTTTGTGTTGTGTGAGGTATGAGTAGATTGTGTTTCAGTTTTTTTTTCAGTTTCTGTTGCATTATTTCTCATGTTTTTTTCATAAAAAAAGAAAACAAAATATAAAAAAGAAAATATTCCTGTTTCTTGTTGTAAATTCCTCTTGATAAAAAGACGAAGGACAGATACACAAACAACCAGAGCAGTCGACTTATCATTACAAACTATAGTGAGGTGAAAAAGAGGAGTAATTTTCTCTAGTTTACACTGCACGCATGGTCAAAAAGTGACTACGGCTGTTGTTTTTCTCTCTTACATAGAGCAGTTAAGCATTGAAAACGAACACACACATTTCAGTTCAAAACAAAAAGAAAGAAACGAACAGCTCAAGCTCCGAGATTTGAACTCTTTGTTCTGGAGTCATTTTTTAAATTTGTTTTCTGGGTTTGTAATTCTTTTATCATTTCTTATTCTATCTCTCTCAAATAAAATTAAAAGGTAAAGCAGCATCGAAACCCTTGCGTTCACTCGATCAGCCAATTGGTGTCCACCTGCTGCGTCACTCCTATTCCAAGATGGAACTCCATGCAGGGTGTTTACGGAATGCTCACAGTTCCCCTCGTTCTTCCTTCACAACCTCATTATAGAGCAACTCCTCATCCTGGCTCTTTCATTCTGCTGCTCCTCGTTCACAGTGCTGCCATTCTTTGCATGGCTTGACTGCTCCTTTGTTTCACAAAGGAAAGGCCCATTTCAGTTGGGTGTTTGACTCAAGCCACTTCTGACACAGAGGTCTATTCGTGAATGAGTGTTTCGTCATTTGTTGAGGACGTTGCTTGACATAATACTGACTCTGAGGGTGTGCTCAGGAGCACATGAAGGTGTGGCCTCTGTTTGACAGAGAGGTTGGGGTCATGTCCTTGGAAAACATGCGACTGAGCTGGAGGAGCTGGAGGGTGGGACCCATCATGCCTTAGTGCAAAAACTCCTTAAAAGGTGCCAGGGGTTGAATCGTTTCCGAATTTTTGGTTCTTTCAAAACTAAGTGCTATCATTCAACTGTTAGCTTCCCCACATCCCCTGCCCCACCATGAAGAAACCAGCCAACTCCTAGCTCCACTTTGCAAATTACTGCTTGGTATTGAAAAAAGGAAACAGCGATAGACCCAATCGGTTCAGGCCTGGCCACCTCAGGTCCTTCATCTGAAGTCAGCGGGATGTATGGTTCAGTTTGCCGTCTGCTAAAAACTAGCTTCCGTTTTGACGGAAATCGAAGTGACACTTGGTCCCACACGAAAAAAAAAAATTCCAGAATAGTTTTTTCTCTCAGCCCAGAGTGAAGAGACCTCAGAGAAATCTGACAGGCTACGATGAGGAATGGCAGGCCCTCCTGTCTACAGTGGTATTTCAACGTAACTGAGAAGAAACTGTGTTTGCGAGTTTTTCTATCCTGGCTGTTAGTGTGTGAGAATACAAGTGTGTGTAGGTGTGTGTAAATGTGTGTGTGTGGCTGAGGGTAGCTGCCCTGTGTCCAGAGGTGAGGTAGAACCTGTCAGCACAGAGGCAGTCTAGGAGCCACAGCCAGCCGGAGGTGTGCCCACATTTGAGGTAAAATAAAATCAACAAAGAAAAAACATCAGCAACAGCCAGTCCACCATGGCCCGTCAGGAGTGTGCGTGTGTGTTCGCACAGACCGGGCAACAGTAGCATCTGAGCGGAACACAGATGGGCTGGACTGAACTCTCAAAGCCCTGCATGGGAGTCCAGAACTACAGCACTGCAGTGCATACAGTAAAAATGAGGCATTCGAGTTTTGAGGTGTTTGTTTTAGTACGTTTGTGTGTGTGTGATGGGTCTGGGAGTACGGTAATACTGGCTCCCTCCCAACACCTGTAAAACACACAAATCAGTGCGGATTGGAGGTGTAGGGGCGCCTGGATTTCCATCTCTCTGCATGACTTTCCTGGGACAAAGAGGGGCTCAATGAGTCCACAAATAAGCCCAGACAATGGCAAGAATGAACCGCACACAAAGTCGCAGAGTGGCACCCCTGAATGAGCACTAAAATGGCGACCGAGAGCTTTCAACGGTCCGTGTCCTACTGAGTAGGGAGGGAGATATATTCTCGAAAAGTCCCAAATCATTTTGAGTAGCTTTATTTAAATATAGCACCTGATTTGGTTCAAAAAAATTCCTCCCGCTCCACACACAGGCTCAATTTCGAAGAGAATCATGTGGTCTGTTAAAGAAGATCCATGTTAGCGCGGCGCTTGAGATACCGACGGTCAATCTCACGAGAACGCTGAGATTTCAATCAACGAAATGAACTGACCACTTCACGACCTGGCGGAGGAATCTATATGCCAGCTGCCATCCAGTCTTAGCAGAGGGCACCTCCAGTGGTGGCGTGACAGTAGTGCAGTCTGTACGTGTACAAATGCATACAAGCTCATTGGAGGATTTGAGTCGCATGAGTCATGCATCTGTAAGCACACTTACAGAAGTGTGTGTGTGTGTGTAGATGTATATTCTGTGTCTAAGGTGTTGGTAAACCAGTATAAGACATCATGCCAAGACAGAAGGGCCACATGTGGGGAATTTAGTGGATGAGGGAGGGCTGATTTTTCTGAGAAAAGCAAAAAATAAAAAATAAACTCCCCATATGAAAGCCTTTCTGAGGATGACCCCTGCCATTTCAGCTGCTGCTGGTGAGTTTGGTGCGTGGAGGGGGGTGAGACGGGTAGAGGAAAACGGGTTAAAAAAAAAAGTTGACGACTCAAACCCCCCATATGAAAGCCTTGATGACCCCTGCCAATGCAGCTGCTGCTGGTGAGTTTGGTGCGTGGAGGGGGGTGAGACGGGTAGAGGAAAACGGGTTACAAAATGTTGTTGATTCTCCTGCTGCGGCTCGCTGGGACGTCACACGTCCTGATCCTCGAAGACCTCCAGGAAAAGTGGGGGGAAGAGTTCAGTGGGGCATTCCACCTTCATGTGCAGGAAGCGGCTGGCGTGGCAGGCTCCGATCATGCGCAGGTCCGTCACCTTCATCAGCAGCTTGGGCCAGAAATGAGGAATGTTGTGCTTGCGATAGTTGATGTAGTGTTCGAAGGCTAGAAGGTACATCTCCTGGCACTTCTCAATCTTCTCCACACATGTCAAGCCTGTTCGATCTGAAGAGACGAACCAGAGAAGATGCAAGGACAATACTTATTATGTGACCATTACAAGATTGTAGCAAAATACATTATTTCAAAAACCATCTAATTAGGTTTTACACATAACGAAGGTGAAATACCTCTCAACAACTATAATATTTATCAAACACCATGTTCTAAAACCTACTATGCTGCCTTAAAAATCAGCAATCCTGGGCATCAAATGAACACTCCAGATGTGAAGTATTTCCACATTTACTACACAGTGTTTGAAAAAAGCCAAGAACCAAATCAACCAGGTCTGAGATGAATCACAACATTATAAACTGATTTGTAGCAAAAAGTATCAGAAAATCAGCAAAAAGAGACAGATCCAAGACTTTTACATCTGTATGGTTTTAGGTTGGATAGTGCAGTTTTGAAGCACCATTTGCATCTACTTGCGCAGACTTGAGCTTTCTTGTACTCCTCATCACTATTTTACAGAATTAATGCAACAATTAAAACAAGAATAAATTAAAAAATAGGCGTTTAATGTTTAGGCTAATAGTAAGAGACGTACATTTTAGACACACTATTGTCAAAATCGACTGTTTTTGCTTATTTCATCAATGAAAATAGTTCCTGACATATATATGTCTGAAACTATTTTCATTTATGAAATATATATAATCTTTATTAAAAAAAATCTCTATGGAGAATAAGATTTATTTTATATATATACCAGTTTTACACTCTTAACGGTTCCTGTGGCCTGTTTTGACATTTTTATGTTGCTCATCAGGTGATTTTTCTCTTGCTTTGATCCTCAACTACTTGCTTTTGTTCCCCTCTTGTAAGTCGCTTTGGATAAAAGCTTCTGCTAAATGTGTAAATGTAAATTTCCAGAACCCAGCTCTTGCTCTATTGGGGTTCATTGGATTCTCTTGCACGCTTCATCTGAGGAATGCTGTTTTTGTCATGTAGTTATTATTAACAGAGATGCTGCCTAAATATACATTCTATTTCAAGTTAGTGTGGTGGCTTCTGCCGCTTCTTGTGAGAAATCAGTCTCGAAGTCTTGAGGTTTCGATGCCAGAATAGAAACTTTTTTTTTTATCAGAGATAATGAAGCCGAGAGACTCTGCAGAGAATCTGGCCCATCTGTCTTTGCATACTCTTATATAGGTTTCATAAACAATACATATAATTTAAGCCACTATTGCTTATTAACTTTTGACCCCAGTCTAAATCTCCTCATGACAGCATAATAGTAACACAAAGAGGTCTCCGTTCATCACGTCAACACAAGATCATCATATGTTTTCTCTTAATGGCAGCTCATCACACACAGTTAAATACATGACTATACATGACATGTTATATTCACATTGATTATAATGTAATGTGTCCTCTCTCACCTGAGCTCATAAGCAGTACGGCCTGCAGTAGGGCCACCTCTGTGTCATCCAGGTTGAACTGTGCCAGACTCTTGCCTAAGTCAAAGATGGCATCAGACACAACGCCCAGCCCTCCGTTCTTTAGCTGCTCTCGTTTGACAGCCATCTCTCCATTCAGGGTCAAGGTCTCGCTTTCCGGGTCATACCGAACTGCAGCACGTAGGGACATAATCTCCATACAGCAGCCCTTCAGCAAGATGATCTGATCCTCACAAGGCAGCTACAGAAATTAGAAATCACACGATATTTATTTCACCTAATGGCATAAAATCTGCTGTGGCATCATCCTGAGTTCTTGAAAAACACTCCTTGAACACATTTCAAATATTATTATTACGGTTGTAAATTGTTTCAAATATTACACTATTTCATGTTTTTTTTCAGTCTGAATGAATTCAGATTTTTTTGTTATGATGAAAAAACCCCAAAATACATTGCCAGTATGGATTTCAGTATTGACACTCAAAATAAAATAATTAAATTAATAGTAAATTATTAAAAATAATTACATAATATGACAACAACAAATTACGGTGTATTTTAATAGTGGGTGCTATGTCACAATTATTAAGCTTCAAATTAAATGAAAATAATGAAATATATTTTAAATTATATAAATATATATTAAAATATTTTAATAATAACATTATAAGGACTGTTTTAATAAGGTCTGTTGTGTGTATAATCTTTCAAAGTTTTTTCATTTCTGACCACTCTTTAATATTTACACAGCACAGAACGAAGTATAATGTATACTAAAGTATAAAGTCAAATGAAATAAATGCATTTTTAAAAAATTACAGTGTCTTACAAATTTACTTAAAGGGGTCATATGATGCTGCTAAAAAGAACATTATTTTGTGTATTTGGTGTAATGAAATGTGTTTATGCGGTTTAAAGTTTAAAAAACACATTATTTTCCACATACTGTACAGCGTGAGCTGAGGCCGGGCTAGAGTCAGCAGAGGCAGCGGGGTCGAGAACGGCGAGAACGGCGCGCCCGGCGGATCCGACGAACGAGCGGCAACCACACGTGACGACCCCGGCCTGGACTCCGCTTCGTCCACGGTGAAAGCCGCATTCATGCGATAACTTTGACAGTCTTAATTACATATTGGCAAAGAATGATGACCCAAGCACTGAAAGGAACTGAAGAGAGAGAAAAAAAATGTAGGTAAAATGGCAGCAGAGTGAAGTAATATTTACACTGATGCATAAAACGTTTCACATCATTTACAACAGCAACAAAAAGTCAAGTATTGCTCAGTATTACGTTTTTGTTTTACAGTCTGTCTAGGTGCTTGTGGATAATACAGGAGGCATAACGCTCAACTTAGAGAGACAGAGAGGTTGTGAATGCGTGTGGATGGCAGGGTGAATTTATGGTGTAGACAATAATAAATTTGTTGCCATAAGGGTGCTGTGTAGTCTGCTATGCAAGAATGTTCACACTTGCGGTTAAAGGAGAGTTGGTGAATGCTGAATATGGAGAGAATGCCACTATAGCTATGACTGATGTAATGTGGCAATATCACACACGCATTCACCAAAGCCACAACTGTACAATTCATCCTAGCATGATAGATAGCACATACATACAAACCCACCCACACTGACATATTCCTGAAATATGTGTTAGCTGAATAATTTGGCAACTATTCAAAATAACACAAAAAGGGCCGCAGCATATTTTCTGCTAATTAGGCCAATGGACACTAATGTACTCTAATTACAAGGCTTAATTTGACAATCTAATCACTACAGAACACAAACACCTGGGTGTAAACACAGGGTGTAAAAATAACAAAAATAGCACACTTACCTCCGAAAACATGGGCAGTTTTTTGGCAAAGTCAACAACACGTGTGATGGCTGGGGTGATGATCTTGGTAAACTCGCTGAAGGCCTCCAAATCCACTTTGTCCCCATCTGATGTGAGGGCCACCGGAGACTGTCCGATGTCCTCCGGCTGCAGACACAGACAAAGAGTTAACTGTGACTGCAACCTTTGGCTTTTGTAACAGGCAACAATGTATTTCCACTGAAGAATATATGAATGGACAGATACAGCGAACGAGATGCATGTGTGGGGTCTGGCTTTCCAGTTATGTAGGCTGATAGCCTTGGAAAACCACAGCGTTTGGTATCCTCAGGGTGGATTAGAGGTCAGCCATGTAAAAACTCTGGACAAACAGCCAAGTAGCCCTGGCATCTGGAGCTACATTCTATGTATGCAGTAAGAGGCATGTAACATGAGTCAGAATAAAGGTAATTATAAGTACTCAAAAGGCAGAGCTGCAATTACAGCATTACATGCTGGCCGTTGCATATATATTTTTTGAATGCGAGACATGGCTATAACTCATGGACGGCATATCTGCAGTCTGTTTCTGCTGCAATCAACACTAGAAGTAGAACAACAATAGAAGACATTTACATTCTTAGGAATTAAATAAGCAAAAGAGAAAGTGATTAAATAATATATTCAATTATACATATACACATCACATTAATTAGTTATGAAAAAATAACGCGATTAAAATATTTTAAAGCAGCTAACGCACTGGCCCTGCCCCCAGGCCTTTTCGTCATCTTACATTTCATACAGTTGACTGTTGACTAATATGATGCAGGGTAATAACTTCATAAATGCAGTTATGCCCTAAAATTCAAGATACTGGGGAAAAAAATGTCCCTGTATAGAGTTTTTGTCTTATATTTATATCTCATGATAAGCGATATCACAAGAGCAGCAAGAACAATATCACACTTTATGTCCGAATACCACGAGTGGAAATGCGATTTTATTAATTTCTATAATTTCTTTCCCAAAAAAATAAAAATTATACTGAATGGAATAGTGTATAATGTTACAAAAGCTTTTTATTTCAGATAAATGCTGATCTTTGGATCTTTCTATTCATCAAAGAATCCTGAAAAAAAAAATGTACTCAACTGTTTTAAATATTGATAATCAGCAAATCAGCATATTAGAATGATTTCTGAAGGATCATGTGACACTGAAGACTGGAGTAATGATGCTGAAAATTTACCTATCACAGGAATAAATGACATTTTAAAATATATTTTAAAAAAAAGCAATTTTAAATAGTAAAAATATTTCAACATTTTACTGTTTTTGCTGTACTTTGGATCAAATAAATGCAGCCTTGGTGAGCAGAAGAGAATTCTTAAAAAAAATAAAAAAAAAACATTAAAAATCTTACTGTTCAAAAACTTTTGACTGGTAGTGTAGGCTGATTATTCTTATAGATTGAAACAAATGTGCTTCAGCCAGAAAAAAAGGGTATGAAAAGTGCTCCGAGTGGCTGCAGAAAACAAAAAAATTGAACAACAACAGAAACTTGAAATGTTGCTGGAGACGGGCTTATTTGAAATGCAAACTCATTCTCTGCCAGCAGGGGGCGCTTTTAGAGTGATAAAACTAGCTGTTTCTCCAGTAATGGCTGTAATCAAAGCAGCTCCGCTCATGAACGCTTCTTTATCAGATCAAATGAAAATGCCATCGAAACTTTTCTGAAGACAGTCAATTCCCTTCAGAGATACATTCATATAAAACACCCGCGCCGTGTTTTGATTTTGAAACGTGCAGTGCTCATGTTTATTCAACGAAATCAAACGGCACAAATAAATCAATGTATGGGAAACTGGTAATGTATATCGAAATATCGAAAATGTGTTTAAAAATCATATCACCGTTATTGAAAAAATTATATCACGATACATATTGATATTGAATTATTGTCCAGCCCTATTTTATGCAAAAGTTCAATAAATAAGAAGTTAATATCGTGTTGTATTTTAAACACAATATTGTCTGTTTTTGCTCAATTTCGCAGAAAAAATATTACCTTTAAAGCCATAGCAGAATTGTTGTGCGTCACCAAGCAACACAGCGGTGATTTGTTTCTTTTTGAATGAATCTGCGTTTTGAACGAATCGTGTGAACCAATGATTCAATAGCCTATTCATAAAATGAGCCGTTTACTTCATTCCTGAATGAATCAGCCGTTTGAACAAATCGAATGAATGAATGACTCAAAAACACATTTAGCGCCACCTGCTGGCAGTTTTATATTCTTATTTAGAGTATCATTTAATAAAATAAAAAAAACAGTCTGATGCAATCAGATGTTCCAGTTAAACTAAGTATATCAGGATTCAGATATCTTGGCATCAATATTACTAGATCTTTTCCCTCACTTCTAGCTGCTAATTTTCTTCCTTTGTTGGAGCAATCTAAGTCTGATTTTCAGAGATGGAGCAGTTTACCCTTATCATTGATTGGTCGTATTAATGTAGTGAAAATGAATGTTTTGCCCAAGTTTCTTTTTGTTTTTCAGTGTGTTCCTTTGTATCTACCTAAGCATTTTTTTCAAATCTCTCGATCAGATTATTACTCACTTTTGTGGGTTAGTAAAGCTCCCAGAATTCGAAAATCATTGCTTCATAGATGTCAGCTGAGTGGTGAGCTTTCTTTACCCAATTTTATGTTTTACTACTGGTCAGTGAATATTCATAAGTTAACATTTAGGTTCAGTTCGTCCACTGCACCTCGGTGCAGATTGGAGGCCAACTCGTGTACATCAACTTCTCTGTTGGCTTTGCTTACTTCTCCTCTGTCTTTCAATGTCTCCTCTTCTTCCCTAATGCACAGTCCAGTAGTTGTAGCTACAGTTCGGATCTGGTGTCAATTCAGACAACACTTTAAATTTATTTCTGCTTCAACATTAATGCCGTTACTGGAGAATCATATGTTTGCCTTGTCTCTTACTGATCTTATTTTTAAGCAATGGCATGCAAAAGGTCCAAGACGTTTTCAAGACCTGTATAGAGATGGCACCTTTTGTAGTTATGTACAGCTTTTCTCTGAAATGGGGTTGTCAGAATCTCATTTCTTTCAATTCTTGCAGGCTAGACATTGCTCTGCTACATTATTTCCTGGTTATCCATCTCTGCCCCAGGTACAGGTATGGGAAGAGTTACTGCAAATTAATCCTCAACACAAGTCACAAATTTCTAAAATCTATGGCTGTATTTTAAGCTTAGATGATTATTCACTTACTAAAATTAAAAAAGCATGGGAGTGTGAGTTGGGAGAAAGTATTGAAGAAGAATGGTGGCTAGGTGCGCTGAGCCTTCAACTACATCTCAATGGCTTGTGGATTCCATGTTTTTTGTTAAATTGGAAAATGTTAGATGTTCTGAACATTATTATTTTTGTTTCCATTTTATTTTTCTGTTCATTTTTGTAAGAAAAAAGGATAACAATATGTAACCATCTGTTCTGTAATAGTGACTGTTTTACAATAAAAAGTTTGAACCTAACAACCAAACAAACATTAATGGGATCGTTCACCCAAAAAATGTAATTTTGTCATCAATTACCTCATGTCGTTTCAAACCTGTATGACTTTCCTTTGCACAACACAAAAGAAGGTATTTTGAAGATGGTTGGTAACTGGTTTCTCATATTATCATCTTTTATGTTCCAGTGTTTATTTTAGGCCGTTGTAGCCTAAACGTTTTTGTAATAAATTTTATGTTGAATCAAATAAAATATTTCTTTCAAAAGCTACTATTTGTAATTTCTACTATTCTTTCTCATTTAACACAATAATGGCTTTAAATTATATTTCGTGGGTAATTTCACAGCCAAATTTAATTTGCGATTAATTAGATTAATTAATCGACACATCATGTTATCGAATGTTAATTAATTAGATAAAAAAAAATTATAATTTTGATATTAAAACAATTCACAATATTACTGTTCTACTGTATTTTCAAATATAAATGCAGCATAAGACTTTTTTTTTTAAACAAACATTTAATAATTGTACCAACCCTAAATATATTACTAGAATTATATATTACTAAATGTTATATATATATATATTTTTTTATCAAAATGGTAAGTAATTTTGTAATGTCACAACCAGCATGTGTGTGGATAAACAACCCCATCTAAAAATGTAAATTTTAAAACATATCCATGTGGTGGACGTCACCCCTTGCGGCACAAATGCGACAGTCCCTAAAGACTTCAAACTGTGCAATCACATTGATTTCTTTGTTTCTGATAAAGCAAACAGACAGCAATAAACAACGGCACTGAAATCAAGACAAGACTGCAGAAAAAAAGTACAGTGCTGGCTCACAAACAAACGCTATTCTGTTTCATTGTGAGGCTGTGAGAGCAAAAGGTTCAGGACACTTCATCTGTTACAGACAAGCTGATTACACCCATCAATATTACCTAAATTCGCCCTATAGCTGATAGGAAGACTTCATGTAAAGTATACACATCAGAAATGACAGCGCAGACCTCACAGAGAGGTAAATAAAACACAAAGGAATCTGTTCAGGGTTTCAGAATGTGCCTCTGAGGAACTTCTGCCGGCCGTTTGTGTGTTTGTGTTTATATGCGCTGTCTCAGACGAAAAGGACTGTTTTAACTGTGCCGCACTGGTGTATTTGTGTAAGTTTTAACAAGCATGAACCAAAGTGTGTGTGTGTGTGTGTGTGTGTGTGTCTCTTCCTTCAGGAGGTGGGGGTAGCGCTGGATACGTCCCAACGCAGCCTTTGCCTGTAAGACCCCAGTGTAAACTATCCCCTCTGCTGGTCCACCCTGGCCTTTTCACTGCTGAGAACTTGGCACTGCGCTTTCTCACTACAGAGATCTTAAGACAGCCCAGTTGGACTACCGACAGGACGGAGTGAGTGTTCCCATGGAGAGACAGACTGCAGTTTATCGGGGTCATTCGGGGTCTTGGCCTTGCACTGTTATTGGAGGCATATCTTGGTAGTAAAGGTTATATAGGCTGAATTCTTTATGGGCCGTTTTATAGGAGTTCTCAGCCGGCTGGGGAAGTGGTTTCTCTGTCCCCCGTGGCTGATCGTCACAGGGTCTAGCACAAGCCGAATGTTTAGATTGGTGTGCGTCAGGGCTTCGATAGTGCTCGTAACCGCTGGGAAGGCAGCGGGTGTTTGGTGGGCTGAGAAAACCAACTTTGGTTCTACAATGTAGAATTTCCAAATCAGCCCTTCTGCTGGGATATTGTGCATATGCTCGCTTGAATGTTTGTAAGAAGAAGATTTCGAAGAACTGATTTTGTTCTTGCAATGAAAGTAAATGGGTTCCAAATCAACACTGGACCCCATTTAAAAAAAAAAACAGAGAGACAGAAGAAAAACGTTTGGAAAGATATGTGTGAGAAAATTCCAACAGATTTATTTATTTTCTTTCTCTTAAAGATCTTTCAGATCTTTCAGAAGTCTTTCAGATATCCATAGCCTGTGTTTCTGTGTGTCTCTTTTATTCCATTTTCTCTTCCTTTATCCTGCCACTATTCACAGTGGGTGGTATATTGTCTGAGCGAATGAGCGATTAATATTGTCTAAACTCTCTTTCCTTCCTTCTTCATAAACAGAGGCGATTTTACAAAGGCCCTGCATGGCAACTCTGCATTCCTGTTATACCCGTGACTAACAGTTGCTTTAACGCTCGCTGTTGTCACAACTGATATGTGCGGACTGGTATTGTCACTCATTACATTGATTAGCAAGCTGTGTAAACAAATGCTAATCCGTAATGACAGAAAAGGCCATAGCAATGTGCTAAGCTGAAAATAAAATGTAGCGAGCAGACACAGAAATGTACGCATACAAATAAAACACAATAATAAAAGTATGAAGTTTTCTCTCCTTTCTACCTAAACATACGTTTTTCCTTGAAATTTAGAAACTACTGTTTTCAAGCTATTATACATTTCTTATATTTAAATTTTTTTGTTAGTTTTTTTTTTTAAAGGGAACTTGTGCAAAATTCACTTTTACCTGTTGTTTAAACAAACGTGTGCTCCTTTTTTTAATCCCCATAAATCTCAGAACAAGCCGTTCGCAGAATCGGACGTCACATTTTACAAGCCCCACCCACGACTGTTGACGGACACTGCCGTATTAGAAGAGACCCCGCCCTGAGTGAGCCGCACACAATCCGCCATGTTTATCTTCACGCTAGAACATTTAAAAGCAGCATTCAAGTAAGAAATGTCTTCTTATTAAATCTATAGATGTTATTCAGTCCAGAGAAGTAAGTGATTTTCTGCTTTTATTTTATTGTTTGGGTCATATTAACAGCATAGACAGCAGTATAGGTACTGTATATCACGCTGCTGTCACTTAATACACAGATTGTGTGTATCTTATGTGTGTTTTTAACATAAACTTATGTGTATTTGACAGTTTAAAGTCCCCATGAAATCAAAATTAAAGTTTTTTGGGTGTTAGTATCAATATGTTAGTCTTAAGGTTATCTATAAGGCAGTGTGCTCCAAAACAGTGACAAAATTCGCATTTAGAAGATATAAGCATTCAAAGCTTGCAGTTCGTCACTTCCGCCAAAACGCAATAATACATGAAAGAGAACTTAGTTAAGTACTCACGCTGTGTGACAGCTTCGGATATGTGCGCTCAGAATACCGTATATCAGAGGTTTAAACTAATATGGCTTTAAATTGCATGATTTCAGCGCAATGAACATGATAATAAAAAAACAAACACATGTTGTTTAGTGGAGTTTCTGAGGCATGAGCTGTAAGGCACAGCCCTATTCTGGAAAAGGGGGTGGGGAGCAGCAGCTCATTTGCATTTAAAGAGACATGCACGAAAATAGCGTGTTTCTGCTTCCACTGAAAATATGCATTTTTAAAATGATATAATAAATGATCTGTGGGGTATTTTGAGCTGAAACTTCACAGACATATTCTGGGGACACCTGAGACTTATATTACATCTTGTAAAAAGGGGCATAATAGGTGCCCTTTAAGTAATTTGGTTATGTGCTTAAGAAATTTTGTTGTGTGCTTTTGTCATTGTCATTTATTTCAGTTTTAGTGATTTAACAATATAACAAGGTTCTTGCTTACCAGGAACTTGCGTTTCTGTTTCCAGTGAGAGCCCTGTGCATTGGTGTGGCGGTGAGCTTCTGTCACCATACGGATCAGCTCCCACTCTGAGCTGGTGGGTTCTGGCCGAGTCTTCAGGGATTTGACCATCTCCTCCTTCTTCCGCTTCTCACGGTTCTCCTCAATCAAGCGCCGCTTCGCAACCCGCTTGGAGTCGTCCAGAACCACTACACCAAGGAGAAAAACGGGTTATTTCTTCCACTGGCGTGATGCACAAATCAACAAATCAATTTCAGTTATGGTCCTCTAAGTGGCTTTTCCATTTCCATTTCACTTTAAAGATGTTTAGACATTTTTCCTGGAAAACAAGAGAAATACTGAATAACAAAATTATTCTGAGGTGCAGAATGGCAGTGACAGAACGAGTAAGAGCATCGGGGAGGGATCAAAGTAGAAACGAGACATCCATAAAACATTATAGAACAGAGGGAGTGACAGAGGAAGAAGAAATGTGGTCTGGGTTGAACATGTGCTGTACATATGTGAGGCATATGGACCTATGTAAGGGAAACTCCAGAGTGAGCACTTCAGTTTGTATAAGATTAATGTACATTCGCTGTCAGCATGCATTTGTATATGTAAGGAGCAGGGCTGTGTTCGTGATCCAGTACGGTGAGGTCCAAGCGTCTGATGTAGAAGCTTCTGTTTTGAGTTATTTTCTAATTTAATAATTTTTCATTACAAATGACAACTGCTGATGATCAGTGAACAGACTGACTTGAGGTCCCCTCATGCGTTTTAATTTGTCTGTGTGCGGTTTTACATGTTCGGTGATTTTGTATGTTATTTGCATGAGCATGTGCGAGGTCACTCACGATCCATGGCCATGCCCACGGCGAGGCATTTCTTGAAGCGGCACAGCTGGCACTGGTTGCGGGTGATCTTGTCGATGATGCAGCAGCCATCGTACTTACAGGAGTAAGAGGGGTGGAGGTTCTTCTGGATGGTGCGCCTGAAGAATCCCTGAGAGACAGAGACAGTGAGGAGGATAAAGAGTGCATTCAGAGGCAGGGAGTCACACAGGTGTTATCTGTCACAAACTGTGCTTCCTGTCCCACATAAGCAAGTGGACTGCAAAAGCCTTTTTGTCCTGTTTTGCTTAAAACAAGGGGGAAAAAAATTGCCAATAATGTAAGAATACAAAATATATATAATACAGTATATATAAAATGCAATTTTTTCATCCAAAAAAGGTTCAAAAAGTGCTAACATTTCAGTAGTCAATAAAAAATATTAGTAAAATTCAGTCTTAATCAGTAAAATTCAATATAACGAAAATGAATATGCGTTTGAATGCATTCCCTTATTCAAAACAAAAATAGAATGCAATACAATAAAAATAAAGCAAACAAACAAACAAACAAACATAAAAAGTAAAAACTATTTTAATCCGTGTATCATTCGTTGCAATAAATGCGTTAAGAATCCGTACAACTGCAACAGCGGAGGACTATTATTCTGCAGTGTGAAAACTGCGGAAGAACTGATGACGGCACGGTTTGATCTTCGGAAATCGAACATTCAAGCTGTTTATTCATTTTTCTATCCCTGAACGAAAAATGAAAATATAAGCTGAATTCATGTTTTTTGGGGGAAAAAAAAAAACTAAAAAGGAGCAGTTTTTTCATTTTTCTACTTTCAATATTAAATCAAAAAACGAATAAACGAATAATACACAGATTTATTTTGGTTCCCAAGTAAATTAGTTTTGTTTTCAGTAGAATGAAAAATGCTAACATTTCAGCAGACATTCAATACCACCGGCAAAAGCTAATAGGCTTTTGAATGCATTCCTAGGGAATTCTTAACAAATTAAATCAAAACAAAACAAAAAATAAAACAAAACCAAACCAAAAAATAATAAAAATAAAATAAAATAAAATAAATCATTAAAAAAAATTATAAAATAAAAAATAAACAGAGCAAATGCAAACATGAGAGCTGAAAAGCAGGTGCTGTCAGTCAACACTTGTTTGTGTACTTAATACTCACTGCTGACAACCCTAGCTTGGTGACATTCCTAACTATAAGGATGCATATCTATATTACTGACAAATAAGACAAAAGTCTGATTAGAAAATGTAACCTTTTTTGCCCCTTTTTTATTGCAGTGATGGAATCTGCAAGCTCTCAAGAGCGCTTCAAATCAGCCTGTTTAGGCAGGAGTCCAAGTCAAAGACTTGCACAGCACAGTTGTCACTCACAATTCACTTTCTTCATGTACAGAGAGACAGACAGTGGATAAGATGGTTGACGCTGTTCTTAGGCTTGTGATTTGACAGAATTGAGAATGATAGGAGTATAAGTTTCACAAATGACAACAGGATGTTTTGTTGAACAGATCAGACCTGCGCCACACCATAACTCTACGTGAGGTGACAGTCTAGTCTGTCTATATATGTGTGGGGCTGAGATGTCTGTTAACACTGTGCACAAGTGATAGCAGAGATGTCACACCTTACAGCCTTCGCAGGTGATGCAGCGGTAGTGATAGCCGGTAGCTTTGTCTCCACACACCACACACGGCTCATCCTTATCCAGATAGCTGGGGATGTACCCTACCATACACAAAAAATCTAATGTTAACTGATAGCAACAAACAAGAACAGACATCAGCAAATCAACACCACAATAAATATTAAATATAAAAAGCTCCTAGCTTCATATGCAAAGTAGCTGTTCGTAATTTCTAGATTGTTTTTTTTTCTGAAGTGTCTGTATATTAACTCAACCAATTATGTTTGGGGGTAGAAATCGGGAAAATGTTAGAAAACATGATTTCAAATTTAGTTTAGAGCTGCAATACTGCAGAAATGTCACACTTCAGACCTATCCGAGTACCTATTTAAGTCTTATTAACTTTGATTGGTGAAAGCCCTGAAGAGCACCGAGTGAGTTTGAGAGTGTCACTTGACAGCATTTAAGATCCGCCAGTGTTTGTGACAGGTCTCTCATCTTAAGCTAGTTAACTGCCTTCATGCAAATTTACGAAGCCCTTTCATAGATAAGAAACAAATTATTAATTGCAATATATGCTATTGCATTCAGGAAGGAGAAATAGTCCACTGCCCACTATTTCACTAAATACTGTATACACAACCTTTCAAAAGTTAGTTTTTTTAAAGTCCCTTATGTTTACTAAGGCTACATTTAATTGAATACAGTAAAGATATAGTAGATAAAGAGTGTAATATTATGAAATATTACTACAATTTAAAATTCTGTTAATTCAGAAATCTCTAATCTACTAATTTGGTGCTACTAATTTACTATTATTAGCAATCTTGAAAACAGCTCAGTTCAAATACTTTAGTTCAAATGGTGATTTAAAAAAAAAAAAAAAAAAAACAGCATTTATTTGAAATAGTACAATTTTGTAACCATATAAATGTCTTTACTAACATTGTTGATCAACTGTATGCATCTTTGCTGGATAAAACTGACCACAAACTTTAGAAAAATAGCTAATAAACTACTGTAAAAAAAAAAAAAAAAAAAAAAAAAAAAAAAAAAAAAACATGTGATTTGTAGGGTTTGAGGGTTTAACTCACTACTGAATAAAAGTGTTTTATTCAGTAAAACTCTTAGAATACATTTAGAATATGAAATCTAATGTTTGATTAATTTTCCAATTCATCCATATCTGTTTTTAAATCAGTACAGGACAGTTTATTTTATTTTATTTTATTTTGTCTAAAATATAAAAAAGTTCCAGTTTTTACAAAGCTGAACCTAGCTATTTAGTTTTCACCATTCTGAAAACTAAAATAGGCGAAAAGAAAATGAAAAATGTTTCATTAACATCTGCAAAGGTTACCAGCAGGTGGTGCAAAAATGGGCTAAATAAAAATTCTGACTATGTAAAGTAATGTAAAGTATGGCATTTTTATTGGGATACGTTTAATAGACTTGTTTTAAGCTATCATTCTTTTTTAACAACATACCCTTTGTGAAAAATGAAACACTAAACAGCAGTGTAGGTTAGTGTGCAATGGCAAATCTTGCTTCAGCGTCTTTCTTTCCCAAGTGAATTATGCGACAGCACCAGTATTGGAAAACTAAAAGGTTAGAGACAATTTTGGGACTAATCTAGTTTATTTAACTGCTGTGGGCATGAGGTGAACGAGCATAAAAATGCAGCTACTGGAGGCCTGATGGGTCTTAACCAAGCAGAGATGGGGTGAGTAAATGTATTGAACTTCCTCAACTGAACATCCTCTCCTTACACCAATACAAAATTAATTCTTAAACACCCCTTTAGCCTGGGAGAGTGATTGCTTTAACATGAGTTATGATATCCTAAAGGAGGATCACCAGAACATCACATAACAACAAATCTATTGAGCTAACTGATGCTGGAGTTGATGTGAGGAGGATCACAGGGCAACTGAAAACCCTTCTCTCCCTCTAGGACTCTCGTGTGTTTCTCAGAAATGTGCAGTCAGTGATGCATTCTGGGAGGACAGAGGAGTGATAAGCATACTGCTGCAGCTCGGCAAGAGCATCTGTGTCTTCTGTGAGACATCTTACCAGACATGCTCTTCACCGAACACTGGCTGTTCTTTCTCTTCCTTTTCGGGCCATCGAGCCACCTGGAAAAAAAGAGCAGAGAGACAGAGAGAAAGAGGTTGGTATTAGTACATTCCACAAAGATGGCACACAGGAAGTCTTTGTGGTGATTTGATGTCTGCAATTCCCTGTGGTATCACTTTATATTTTTAACCAGCACACATTCAGCTCCAAGTGCTCCAACAACATGACAACCCTGTCATTTTGATTTGATGGAGTGAGGATCACAAAAAAGAAGATCGCAAATACAGGCAACCGTCAGAGCCACGATGCACGTGTTCCTGACACGTTCATGTCCCGACTGCAAAAGGACCGAACCCATTCCACTTCTCTCTTTTCAATAATTTCCTGCAACTTTCTAATTTATTTTAACATACCAGACGACATACATCAGGTGACTATAATTAATCAATCAACTCACAGACTCCACTTTAACATCAAAAACTACAAAGATAGGCATTGTCGATGTTTTATTTAAAGACATGTTACCTTTGGGTTTAAATAAGGATTTTGACCATTGATGTTTTTTGTAATTTTTTGGGGGGTACAATGATTATGAACAGCATTTTTTGCCTGATGTGCTATTGTTCCCATTAATTAGTTTTAATATACATTCATTTTAAAATACCGAAATATTAAATATTAATATGAACATACCTAAATTAAATGATAAAGGCACAAAGCACAAGAACAAAAACAGTGATTTAGCATATTGCGAAAAAGCAACCGGATGCTGTCGATTTCCAATAATTCCCAATAATAATAATTATTAAAATAAAAAGATTTTTAAAATGTTAGTCTTTAAAAAGACTCTTCCCTAATATTAAAAATGTCAATCATTACAAAAATTACCAATAATAATAATAATAATAATAAAACACCAAACAATCTCAAAACAACAATGATTTAACCACTATAAAGCATCATGAAATCATCTTCAATGTGATTTTGACAATTTAAAAAAATTAAAAATAATAAAAGTCTTAAAAGGGCTTATGAATATTTTATAAAGAAGTCTTACTCTTCATTAAGTAATAATAACAAAATAAGGTTTAAAAATTGTACAATAATATTTTAATTATATAATTATTTTCTTTGAGTAATACCCAAAACAAAACAAAAAAACCTATAAAAACCAAAACAAAACAAAACAAAACTCAAAACTAAACAACACAAAAAAACAACTAAAAACACAAAACACAAAACAAAACAAAACAAAAAACATTAACAGTGATTAAGTGATTAGAAATGAAAAATCTCTGGAAGTAAAAATGATGCATTGTTAAGACCCCATTTTAAAATGACATCTGATTTTTTTTTTTATAGCAATATATCCCACTTCTGATCAACTTCTCAAAAATGGACAAAACTTCTATGTCCAGTTTTGCAGCCCACCAATAACATCAGGTCATCCAGCAGTAGGAACACCCATTCCGACTGAAGAGGCAAGAACATTGACACAGACTTTCAGCACTAAAATAACTGAACATCATTAATTAAACAGAGAGTTGCTGATCTAACAAAGATGAGCAGGGCAAATGAGCAGTGATGCAATGCGGCAACTACCAATGAGACAGCAGACAGTGACCCGAATTGTACAGCCGGACATCGTGGTTTAACAATACAGCCACTCTATGACCTCCAGCAACATATACGTGTGAACGTCACAGTCTCCGGGTACATCGAGTCTGGCTGTGATTAAAGGGCTGGAGTGGCTCAGCTCTATGCTGGGAGAAAGACAGCAGAGTTATGTAACAAAGTGTCCAAATAATGCAAGCAAATCTGTTAGCATTCGGTGCTAGTCTCTCAACATCTCTTCAACACCTTTGCCGTCACTAACGCTAATGCTAGACTCTTTAAATATACATCAAAAAGAGTTTGATTTCTAAACGGCGAGCTGTTTTAACTCCACATGATACAAATAGGAGTGTATTAGCAAGATCATGAGCTGGATTTTGAAAGGCATAAAAATTTATTTAAACATCAAAAGCTGTAGAGGTAGACATCTTTCAGGTTACATAACAGCTCCTGTTATGCTTACAAAAATACTGTGGAGGGATAGCATCAGGTAATACAATAATACTGTAGTACTTTGATATACAGCCTCAGTTCATGTATTTATGTGCTATTCTAAGAATCCCAATGGTACTTTTTGTTAGTGTCTCGAGTTTTCCCTTTTCTCATTTGATAGAATCTTCTGGAAACTACCAAGAGAACACAAAACAAGGTTCATGTGATGTGCTCCCTTAAGCCATCATGATGTCACACACATAAACACAAAGAAGGCCATCTTTGTTCAAAGCCATAGGGAAAAAAATATAAAAGGTTCAAAGTCTAATACTGGCTTGTGTTCTTTCGCTCGTCATATTGTTTTTGTCATTTGCTGTATTGATTCTGCAGCTGTGGAACGTCATTTATGAATGTCATTTAATATGTCTGACTGAGGTTCAGTGAGGACGCAGAAGCCTCTAGACTTTTTTCTCTTTCGTTCTCTCGGGCACACGGAAATGTCACTCTAAAGCTGCGTTGTCTTCGTCACAATCACTCTGATTTGCTGTCGTGGATGGTTTTACCAATACAACTGTCAATCATCTGCTGTCCTCATGAGAACCTGCTCGTCACAAAGAAAGCATTGCAGATTTCACATTTCAGACAGGCAACACACCTCAAGTAATCAATACTGAATACAAGATTCATTTAATCCCAATTCCATCACGGCAAAAGCAATGTGCAAATATCCCTTGAGAAAATAAACATATACAGTGCCACAGAAAGATGGGCAGACAGAGGCATAAAGAAACATAAAGCAGCAAGGGCTTTTTTTTTTCACTCTGACACTTACTATAAAAAGAAACCTCAGAGGATTCTGCCTAGTCAGAAATGGATGGGAGGGGTAAATCAAATAAATAAATAAATAACAGCCACTTGCTCTCTGCAGAAACATCAATTACTCCGGATCCAAATGGAAGAGCTACACAACTTTCCCATTAAAGGGACAGAGGACAACCGCTGTAACATCTGAGAGGACAGGTTGCAGTTTGCACAGTAATACTGTGATACGAGCCGGGACTGAGCTTCTATCATTTTGCGCACAGAGCGACGAACAACCGGATCATAATCGGTCCGATCTGATGATACTAAAACAGATTCTCATTAAATTCTCAGATGGCAGCAGCATACATGATTCAGAAGTATAAGAAATCTGCACGTTGAGATAGAATCAGTCGACCGATGCAGCACAGAAGTTCCCAAAAAAAGACGTCCACAGACAGGAACCTGAGGGTTTTGAAGTAGACTGTGAAGAGACCCATTCTGGGTTTTCCATACTTTTTACCAATGAATTACCATCGGTAAAGTCTTTTTATGATTTTTCCATTCATGCTCATGTTTAATAATATTAATAGTAGTAATAACAGTACTAAACTACTACTATTATTAATACTACTAATAACATTGCAAATGATAAAAATAACAACAATAAAAAACTACTACCAATACTAATGATAACATTACAAATAATACTAATAATAAATTACTACTACTACCAATTATAATAACAAAAATGTTATAACAATAAAATAATATTATAATTAATAATATTATAATAATAATACAAATAACTTAACAAGTAATTTTAACAATATAACTAATATTATAAAAAATATTATGATTTACAATGCATTTATAGAGATTGCACAGATTTCTAGTTGATGAAATAATTTAAATCTTAGCAAAAATTGAAAAATGTATTCCATATAGAAATTTTATGCATTGATTTAGAATGCTTTCTCTAAATTGATTTCCCTAAATTTTCCTGGTTGAGAGATCACAATTTCAAATATTAGCAATCTTTCCATGATCGTGGTAACCTTGTTAACACCGTTAGGAGAGCAACGTGACTAGGCTTGTAGAGCGATACAGGTAGGAGAAGCGTCTCACCTGATAACGCAGTGCGATTGGAGGATGTGCATGGTGAAGACGAAACGCTCCGCTGTTCTTCAGGATTATAACTCTTCACCACATCAACGGAGCGAGCCGTATAAACACACTCTGACTGAATTCTCTTTGATGCCTCTCTTGCATAAGTGCTCTCTCTCTCTCTCTTGCTGTCGTTTGGCAACCCTCCCTCTCTTTTTTCCCCTCTGCCCGCTGTCTCTCTAACTCTGAATTTCCCAACTGTTCTTTACGAATTTTTCTAAGAATCCCTTGTGAGAGATTGTCTCTCTTGCTCTTAATCCCTTCCGTGGTCTGTGATTGGGTGTTGTGATCTCTCTCGCGGGCGGTAATCCAGGGTTAAGAGCGAGAGATGGTGAGATTGGGTGAGCGTTGTGATAAAGCAGGAGAGATGGAGCCTGAGATATGCCAGTGCCCATAAACATGCCAACTGGTTCTGTCACCTCCGGTTATTTTAACCTTTATTTACTCCGTACCCCTGTGGCGTATTTATATCCAGCGAGGTTTCATTCATCCTCTAAAACAAGGCAAACACAGTACAAGCAGTGACAGTGGGTTAATTCAGGGGAATAATATAAATAAATAAAATGACGGAGGGAGTTTGGGGAAAAAAAGAACCATCACATTACACTACCAAAGTTTGAGAGCTCAAAACTTCACCCTGAATTTAGATGCACAGAGGTACATTATTGTTCAACATTTTGGGTTAAGATTAGAAATATATATATATATATATATATAAATATATTTTAAAATCTCTTGTACGCACATCTAGGCTGTATTTATGTTATTAAAAAAATACAAGATTTACAACGTAAAATAACTGTTTTCTAATTTAATACATTTTAAAATGTATTCTTGTGATGGCAAAGCCATTACTCCAGTCTTCAATGTCACATCTTCTAAAATGCTGATTTGGTGTTCAAGAAACATTTCTCATTATCATCAGTGTTGTTGTGCTGTTTAATACTTTAGTACTTTTCAGGATTTTTTGATGAATAGAAAGTTATAAATCTCTTTACTGTCACCTTCGATCCATTTAATGAACCCTTGCTGAAAAGAAGTATACATTAAAGAAAAAAAAAACCTGACTGACACATGTGTTTGTAAAGACATTTCAAAGACATGCCAGGTAAACCCAGTTGTAAGGGGATTGAATTAATTATTCCCAGAAAATGAAGTGCTGAAATCAAGGCTTTGCTTTTTAAGAATCAGTAGCGGAGCGCGGTGTGATTTGAGTGGCAGGAAGCTGAGAGTCTTAGGATCCATCAAGCCGCAAAGAGAAGTTTTGGAGTCACTCCACTTTGCGTTTCCTTCCTTCTAAATCCCTCATTGTGTGTTTGCCGTTTCCCTCTCTCTCTCCCTCGCTGTCTCTCTTCTCTCTGCCAGCTTTATGAGAGCTTATTTTAGACCCTGCCTAAATGTGATCTGGCAGCTCCCAACTAATGTCAGAACAAAAGCCACGTGCATGCTTGCAAAGAGCAGAGAAGAAAAGAAGCTGATGGGATGCTGCTAAATGTATGTAAATGTGCATTCACACTTTTATCTGTTTGTCTGGGGGGCGCTGGCATGTCTGCTTGAGAGGGTAGATGAGATAAACTGTCGGCAAGCCTGAAGCTCACATGACTGTAGCTGGAGAGATGGTGGCGCTGTTGTCTAAAGCTGTTCCTCCAATATGTGTCAGTATCTGTATTAGTGCCACACTGCACTTCTTAGAATCTCTCAGTAGATGAGAACTGCAGGGTTAGTGTTATGAAGTTTGTATGTTGGTGCTGGGACATCAGATTATGCTGTAGATGTTGTTGAACAGAACGTGTGAAGAACACAGTCAAAGAGACGTGCAAAGATTCAGAGTATTAAAGGGGTCATGAAATGCAGTTTCAGATGTTTATGTTATGCTTCTTGACGTTATTTTTATAACGTTTGCAATGTTTCAACAGTCAGTTTCAGCATGGTAGTTGCTTTTGCTTGCTTAATTTTCAATATAGTTTTAAAAGTACTATTATTCAGTCCCACCAGGATTTCTCAGGAATTTTTTTCTGATTTTTGCCACTTAAAATCACTGAATTTGTAGCAGCTTTTCTTAAAATTTGTGGCATTTCTTGTGTTGTTTTGCAGTGAAAATATACCACATTCTTCTAACATGGATATTACTTTTTTGATCTCAAGGACCTTAAATATAATTGTAGCCTACTTTTGCAGAATACACAAAATGTTAATGGGTTCAAGTCCAAAAACACAACTATAAAGTCTTTAAAGGGATAGTTCACACAAAAATAAAAACTGTCATTAATTACTCACCCTCATGTCGTTACAAACCCATGAGACCTTTGTTAAGATATTCGGAACACAAATTAAGATATTTTTGATGAAATCCGAGAGCTTTCTGACCCTGCATATACAGCAATGGAACTAACACGCTCAAGGCCTAGAAAGGTAGTAAGGACATTGATAAAATAAAATTGATAAAATTCAACCGTAATTTCATGAAGTTACAAGAATACTTTTTGTGCGTAAAGAAAACAAAAACTAAAGCTATGGTTGCTGCTGTTGCAGAGCAAGTAATACTTGATTCTGCTAAATGCTTGGAATATTAAATTAAAAAGAAGCATGCTGCTGCTAGAGAGAAGAAAGATCCCCGTAGCAGATCTAGGCAGGTGGTGCTGGGGAGGCAGAGGGTTAAGATGAGGACATGCATAGTGTGCAGATATTCATTTGGATGCGTCCTGGTTATATAGGGAAACAGTAATGAGTATGTGAATCCAACTGACTGGAAACATTAAATTGAACAAACCAACCAGAGCACGAATAGAGTTTCATGGTTGAACGAATCATTTCTCTTGCATGTTCTGCATCTTAAACTTAAAGGTCTTGGTTATTTTAGATAAATCATTTTCCAGTTGTTTTGGTGATTTCTCAATTATCAAAAACTGAATTACAAAAACTAAAACTGAAATTGCACATGAAATAAAAAAAAACTACAATTAAACTGAAATTTAAATATATTGAAAAGCAATATATTGAAAAAGCAAACTCATCATGAACTCCCTCACAGGGTAAAGGCTTCAGTGCTCTGCAGGCACCCTGCCTGTCTGATTAAGGTGGATTACACCTTTCCAACGGATAGACATGCTGTACTGCAAACAGCAGGAAAATCCTGTCAATTGAGTTTATGCAAATCTAGGAGCTTTAAAAGTAAATGGTGAAGATCCAGAAACACGATGCCAGCTGGAACAGATTAAAACCATGTACAAGCATTAATCTCCTTTAACCACTGTGGCACATTGACTCAAACAGGCATGTAGTGTTTGCGTAAACGCAAAAGAGCAACATGATCATGCCTGGTTCTTCTCCACACAGTCAGTCCAGACATCTGTGGAATGCCCAGACATCTGTGGAATGCCCTGATACAGTTAGTTTACCACAAACTAAACGATATGCTTGAAGACAGTTTGCTGTAATAGTGCCAAACTGCCAAAAAACGTCAAATATAATAGTAGGGCAGGAAGAATAGGCCCCTATGCACCCGCTTGGCAGTTTTTTGTAACCCTAATGGTGTCTAGTTAAGAATTTTTGATGTTGCCGAGGTCAACTAATGTCCAATGGGGTTCGTTTGGCGGCCATCTTGAAATTATGTCATCGCGAGTGGCAAAAAACACATATTTTGAACCATCACAACTCCTGAACCATACAACATACAAACACAAATGAACCCACTTTTTCATATAATTCTGACATCAGGAATCAAACGGAAAGGTCAGTGACATGGTACAACCACTCTTTATTGGTGAAAAACTGGCAAATTACACATTTTTTCGGCTCAAAACAATGTAACTTTTGCTATTTTGTTCCGCAATAGTTTTCGGCATTAGCCAAATGACACTAGATTTTCTCTTATTTCAATTGCAAGGTTGTTAAACGGATGTCAATCACTCCAAGTGACATATATGGCAATCTGATAATACTAGCTAACTGAAAGCAAAAGTCATCAAAACCCCGTTTCAGTCTCCAGTTATCCATCGTCACCACTCAGCAAGACACAGCAAGAAGATTTCTATGTATTATCTAACTTTTTTTACAACTGGAAATATGTCACTACTGTACATTGATAATATGGGTATATAAGTATTAGATAGTACCGTCAAATTAACTTACCTGCTAGATAGCTAGCTAACACTAGGTAATGTTAGCTAGCTAACATAGCTACTTAATAACAGTGGTGGAAGTATAATTTTCATGTTAATATTTATCTTTCCTCTGTAACGGTAGAATATACAGTATAAAAACAACAAACCATGAAGAAAAGGGGAAAGAGGAAAGTGATCAGACAGACATGTCTGAACCCCCTCTCAAAAGCCCTACTCCCATTTGTGTATTACACACCCCAAATGCATCCAATGTCCGCTTTACTATCTTCAATTCTATAAAAGGTGCTTCAAAAGAGCGATTGTTTCATTTACTTGATGTCCGTGACAGTAGACTAGCTGAGCCAGTTGATTCGCCTTATTGTATGAAGGCTGTTTGTGATCGGCTGCCAGAAACACTAGATGGTGTCAGCTTGGAGAACACTGGGTCATCAAGCTCATGGCTGAAGCTCTTGGAAAAAAGGCAAGGGTGAAGAATTATTTGCAAAAGAGGCTAGTGTGCTTCCCTGGCCACCCACTGCAGATGAACTACTGTACACAAGCAAGCAGATAACCTGTTGCCTGAGGAGCTTGACAGGTTCCTCACCCTTGTCTTGTCATCTGTGGTACAAGTGACAGACTGTGGCACATGGAAGTATGTGCTTGGGAAGTTTCCACTCGCCATTTGTCACTGCTCTGCAGAGGTCCTGTCCTACAGAAAGTACAAGTCAGCAGGTCTTCTCACACTTAGAATCACTTGCTCCAGACAAGACAAGGGTGAGGAACCTGTCAAGCTCCTTAGGCAACAAGTTATCTGCTTGCTTGTGTAGTTCATCTGCAGTGGGTGGCCAGGGCATCACACTAGACTCCAGGAAGGCCTTCTTGATGATATTATGCAGGGAGAGGGCTGCATCCTTCATTTGATCGGCTGTTTCAAGCTGATCAGCACATGCCATGGTGTCCTCCAAAGTGATATGAGAACTATATACCAAGTAAAATGAAAAGGATGCTTTGTTTTTCAGTGAAACCTTGGAAAAGGCCAAGCATACTGCTCATAAGTTTCTCAGCTCTGTATTCAGGGCTTGTTCCTCAAGTTTAAGGACATATAGGCAATGCAGGAATCTGAGTTGTTGGACCTGATTGCCGTCTACACTGTAAAAAATGACTGTGAATTTAACGGTAAAAGACTGTACTTACGGAATTATTTTTACAGTGTACAGTTTGCTCCTTGACATACTCTCTCACCACATTGTAGGCTGCACTGTGCTGCAGTCTTCTTAGCCTGGTCTGTGTCTTCCTTCTCCATCTTGCCGGTATGGTGGAAGTATTTGAGGTAGAGGTTGTTACGACAGGTCTCATGGTATTGAACATCTTTAACAAAGAAATCTTCACCCTTGACTTTGAGAAGCAGACTATTTTTTCGAAGAGCTTCAGTCATGAGCTCGATGCGTTTCCATGCTGGCTCTTTGTTCTTCCATGTTGGAAACTTAATAGTCCTCTTGGTTTTCCCGTGCACTTTTACTTCAAACTGGTCACAGAAAATGCATTCTTTAGGAAAGATAGAGCATGTTGATGCTTGTGCAGTTTTCGACTTTTGAGGAGAATACTTATGTGTTGCAGAGGGCTGGTCTGAAGTAGCTAAAGTAGAACTTTTCTATCGATCCATCTTGGATGTGAAGTTCAGGTAGCAGTTCCTATGGTACCCAGTGTTCTCCAAGTTGACACTATCTAGTGTTTCCGGCAACCGATCACAAACAGCCTTCATAAAATAAGGTGAATCAACTGGCTCAGCTAGTCTTCTGTCACGGACATCAAGTAAATGAGACAATCGCTCTTTTGAATCACCTTTCATAGAATTGAAGCAAGTAAAGCAGTCGTCAGATGCATTTGTGGTGTGTAATACACAAGTGGGAGTAGGGCTTTTGAGAGGGGGTTGTAAGGTCCACTCAATTGGCCCAACAAAGATATCCAATGGTGTGAATAACACTTGCATTCATGTAGAACACTATATTATGGCATTGACCATTCTGAGTGAGCAGAGTGAGGGGAGATGGGTGAGGGGAAGTAAGAGAATGAAAAGGATAGGTGAGAGGAGTTTTTCCCGCATTTCTCTTAGTGAGATGTCAAAACAGATGTCTGCATGTTAAAGGGGTCATATGATGCGATTTCAAGTTTTCCATTCTCTTTGGACACTGTGTGTGTATTGTCTGAATCTCAGAAAATCAAAGTGTCTGAGGTTCTTCAAGTCTTACGGGGTTCAGACACGTCTGATCACATTCCTCTTTCCCCTTTTCATCATGGTTTGTTGTTTTTATATATTCTGCCATTGAGGAAAGATAAATATTAACATGAAATTAGTTTAATGGATCTGTAATTTCTGGTAGCCTACTTACTAACCAGTGGTGAAATGTAACTAAGTACATTACTCAAGTACTGTACTTAAGTACAAATTCAAGGTACTTGTACTTGAGTATTTCCATTTTATGCAACTTCATACTTCTGTTGCACTACATCTCAGGGGCGAATACAGTATGGTACTTTTTACTTCACTATAGTTATAGTAGTATACCGGATTACAATTTTTCATATCCCACGCGTCCAGTGAAAACCACGTATCTCCACATTTGGTGAATTTAAGTTTCAGATAAACTGAAGGCTGAAGTTTTCCTATATGGGTTGAGAAAATTCTCCTACTTCTAAAGCTAAATAAACTGATTAAAACCTTCTTGGATTAGCTTGAAAATGAATTGTCACAAAGCTCAAAACAGGGCTGTTTTGCTGAGCTCATGAAAAGTTGACATTTTAGAGATACGTGGTTCTCACAGGACAGTGGCGCTACAAACAAATGATCTTATAAAATATGATGCATTTCTGTAGAATAAACTACCCAACAGTATATAAAGTAGTTAAAATGAGCTCAACCTTAAACATCTACAGCAGTAAAATGCAACACATGCAGCAGTAATATTAATCCAAAAACATTTTATACTGTATAATGGTAAAACACTGACAGGGACCATTTTACAACACAATGAGAACTTTTACTTTTGATAGTTTAAGTACATTTTGGTGATAGTCCATAGTTTTACTTTTGCAGTGTGGTATTAGTACTTTACTTAAGTACATGATCTGAACAATACTTCCACCACTGTTATTAAGTAGCTATGTTATCTATCTAACATTACCTAGTGTTAGCTAGCTATCTAGAAGGTAATTTAATTTGACAGTACTATATAATACTATATAATACAGTACTATAATATACCCATATTATCAATGTACAGTAGTGACATATTTCTAGTTGTAAAAAAGGGAGATAATACATATCAGATGTAAAATCTTTTTGCTGTATCTTGCTGAGTGGTGACGATGGATATCTGAAATGCGTAAGTAGCAGTTAAAAGTAACCAATGAGTAGCTACTATGGCAAATAAGGAGTTAGAATGTAGCAGCATTGGGATGCTGTTCATGCCAATTTTTACTTTGATTTGTGTAGATTTTTTTCTGGGTTATATTTTAGATTTTTAACATACTGATTTGTTTTGATTATACTTTCATTGCAAAGATATTGAAAATAATAAACCACCAGCGGGGTCACGTTTGAAGAGGTGGAGACTGATGACTGGAGACTGAAACGGGGTTTTGATGACTTTTGCTTTCAATTAGCTAGTATTATCAGATTGCCATCTATGTCACTCGGAGCGATTGACATCTATTTAACAACTTTGCAATTGAAATAAGAGAAAATCTAGTGTCATTTGGCTAATGCAGAAAACTATTGCGGAACAAAATAGCAAAAGTTACATTGTTTTGAGCCGAAAAATGTGTAATTTCCTGTTTTTCAAAAATAAAGAGTGGTTGTACCATGTCACTGACCTTTCCGTTTGATTCCTGATGTCAGAATTATATGAAAAAGTGGGTTCATTTGTGTTTGTATGTTGTACGGTTCAGGAGTTATCAAAATATGTGTTTTTTGCCACTCGCGATGACATAATTTCAAGATGGTCACCAAACGAACCCCATGGGACATTAGTTGACCTCGGCAACATCAAAAATTCTTAACTAGACACCATTAGGGTTCCAAAAAACCAGGTTCCAAAAAACTGCCAAGCGGGTGCATGGGAACCTATTCTTCCTGCCCTACTATAACCTCAATCAAGTAATTCTGTATGGAACATACTTTAGTAATATGGATTTAAATTATATCACGTTATGACATCTACACTATATCCACCAATGGCGTGAGTTTGGGCGGGGCTAAATGTCTTCTTCAACAACGGTAAATAAAAGGAGTGTTTAAAACTAATTCTCACTTACTCGGAAAATAAACATCTGAACCCCTATGGACATGAGGCTTGAGAAGGTGATTGGGAGGCGGTTAGTAGAAATGGAGAGGAAGCAGGAGAGCAAGTAATGAAAGTAAGGGAAGAAGAAATCAGCTCGATTAAGAGGAACGGAACCATGTGATTGCTACTCCCGCTCTTTGATTTAACCCAGAATGCTGTGCTCCGTGATCAGCTAATCTACTGACAGGTGGCCTCGGTGTAATTAAGCTCAAGGGCATCTTGAGCGAGCATGCTGGGAATCTGACCCCATATTCCTGGGGTCTTGTCCATTATATGCGCACACACACACACTCTCACACACACACACGATTATTGATTTAATGATGGTTAATCTTGAATAACATTTATAGACTAATTAGAGGATAATGCATTAAGTGGGGTGTAAAGTGGTAAAAGGTAAACTTCAAGACACATGCATTCAGCTATACATTAGGCTATATATACATACAGCCCTCTGATTTCCGTGATGTGGAAAATGTGAACGGAATCGTGGAATCAGTCATAAAAATTGAATTTTTGTGGATTGTTACAGAATTTGTCAAATTTTGGATGAATAAGTAGGTTGGTACACCTAAATGAAAACGCGATATGGACCAGTGTCTGTGAATATTAAGCCACAAAAAGACTATGGCGCAGACACGTGGTTTTGTTTACTACACTATGGTGTCCGAGAAGTGCAAAGCAAATCACAATTCTGAAAACAAAATAACAAATTACAAACGCAAATGCAAGTCTAAAAAACAAAATAACAATTCAGAAAGCACAACAACAATTCAGAATACATTATAACAAGTCAGAAAACACAATGACAAATTTGAAAACAAAATAACAAGTCAGAAAACACAACGACAAATCAGACAAACCGGAAAAGGTAGGTATAGTTTGAGACAGCGCCATTGGTTTGGGATTACTCAACATACTGAAGCGCGCATAACGGTGGCAGTGTTTTCAAACTTGTGCCGCCTCAATATATAAGTACATAAACACATAAACAATCTCTAGACCTTCTCAGAGTCACTTCATGAGCATTTTACCATTTCTTTTGACAAAAACTATCGCCATATCACATACAAACAGAAACTTAAAGGTCTTCACCGCAACCCATCAAAATAAAAGATTGGTTTGACTTGAAGAAACAGTGACAGAAATATATTAAATAATGTAATGATAGTACTACTTCCTCTACAAACATTATATTTTTAAGGAATGTTCACCAGAAAAATTATTAACCTGAAGAATGAAAATACACAATACAGTATTTCAGAAAAAATATATATAAATGAATAAAATAATAAATTTAAAAAATCAATTAGACAAGTTTTGGATTATTAAAATTTAATGAAACCATTAAAATAGAACCCAGAAAATTAATGGAAAACACAGAATTTGGTAAAAATAAAACTGAAAAAAGTAAAGTAGATTACATAGGGCCCTAAAAATGTTTCAATAAATTGCTGTTTAATTGTGTAAGTTTCATGATTTCAATTAATTAGACATGCTTTTTAAATAATATTTTTTTAATGTAACCATTAAAACAGAATCCAGAAAAATTAAAATGCAAAAAAAGGAATTTGGAAAAAAATAAAATGGAATTTGGGAAAAAATAAAACAGATTTCATACGGCCCTATATACATATACATCCTACACACACACACACACACACACACACACACAAAATAATTATAATATTAATATGTACTATTATGCTATAAAGTACTAACATTTTGTGGCAGTGCTGTAAACAGAAAAACCTAAAGCTACATAGATTAGTCAACCTCGCTACCTAGCCAACTAGTTGACCAATGTGACAGTAACAACACACCTATCCTCAACAAATCATTAGGTATCTGTGGTCAGCGAAGTGGAAAAGCAACAATAGATGTGCTAAATAAAGAAAATGCTCAAGGGCAGATCACACATTAGACATTTCACACACACTGAGATGGAAGGTGTTTTGCTAACTGGCAGAAACACAGCTTGCCTCTAAAATGAACTCTTTTTTAGAACGTGAGGGGGCAGTCTGTGCTGTCCTGCTAAACCAAAAGCCTATACGGCAGCGTGTACACGTGTGTGTGTGTTTGTCTGTTTGTGTGTAAGGTTTGAGAGTGTGCTGATTTTGGACATTAACAGGCATTCTCTTAGGCTTTAGTGAACTTTCCTGTCAGCTCCAGACCTTATATAAAATGTGTGTGTAGAGTAGATGCTGAGGTAAAGGCTGGTCTCTTAGCGTCTGCCTAAAGCACGGCGTAGAGCCAGCACCACACTCACTGTGAGATGTACACACACAAATGGAGCCAGTTACGGGGAAAACTGAATTATGTAGGAGACTGTGTGCATTGACCAGAAAATTTGAGTTTCCTGAAGCGTCACTTATGTGAAATAAAATTCGATAAACGCACACACACACAGAAGCAAGGAGCACGGGCAACTTTACACCAAGACACACTGTACAAACTTAACTTATGAGCATTATGACTAACGTCGTAGCTAATGAGTTCACTAATAAGCCTGGACTCTCTTGGGAGATCAGTTCTTAACAGGCTCACCGTTTCTCTTCTCCCTCTGATTGGTTTGGGTCCTGCTCCTTGGGCATGTGTTCCATTCACCTTATTTCCATCCAGCAGCCAATCATGTGAGACTGAGGCGGGCCCCACCTTCGAATGCACGCCTGTCATTCGCGGGTTGTGATAGATAGTCAGATAGTCATCGGACGGCTCTGCGGAGCGACGCTCGCAAACCAAGCCCGCCTCACTCTCCAACTCAGACGGCCAGTGATAATGCAGCAATAAGTGATGAGGTCTGCGAAAAAAGAGAGGATCAAAATGAGCATGTGCTCTAATCAATGCAGAATGCTGCATGAACATACAGTGATGAAAAAGAATCTGATATCAAACAGTAAGTGTTGCTTTCATTCACAAAACTTTGTGAGTAGTGGAACGTTTCCTGTGGAAATGCAAAAGTTTTGCGACCTAACACAAAGATTCATGGGAAATGCAAAACTTTTCAGAGCGAATGCAAAGTTTCTCGGGGGAGTGCACAACTTTTGTGAGTAAACAAAAATGTTCTCTGGGAGGTAAAAGCTATGAGATAATTGTTCCTCCGATCCCATATTTTTTATGAATGCTCAATACAAACTATAAACTTGCTTACTTAGTTATTATTGATAAATTTGATGCTTATTTATAACTTATATATTTTCTTTGTTTTTATCTTCATAGCATTTTCACCACCATGGTCACTAAAATTGAGAGTTTACAAATAAAAGTAATCTTATATCAATGTATTAATTCCTCCGATCCCATATTTTTTATGGGGCTCGATACAAACTATAAACTCATTCATTTATATATACAGTATATATATATATATATATATACACACACACACACTGTATATATTTATAATTGATACATCTTATATTTATTTATAATTTATATATTTTATTTGTTTTGATCTTGATAGCATTTTCATCAATAAGGTCACTAAATTAGAGTTTACAAATAAAAAAGTAATCGTATATCAATGTACTAAAATATAATTCCACGCAAAAATAATGGCATGACCCTCACAAACGTTGGCAAATCTCAATATAGTGGATTCAGTCAGCTGTATTTTTTATAAATTTATTTTGAGTGATTTTCCCCCCAAAAAGTAATCAATTAATTTAAAAAGTAATAAATAAATAAATACTCCAGTATAATAACTCTGGTCTACATTCTACTCTGAAACTGAGTGTCAGATGTGTGTGCATCCCCCTCCTCTTTTAGCTGTCTGTCCCATGTGACACGCTTCCCATGAGCTCTCCGGAGCATCGCCGGCTCACTGGAGACAGCGAGCACACTTTCCAGGAAACAACTCCGATTAGGAGGTCCGTAATCCCATCTCTCCCTTTACCACATACTCTGTGCAAACCCAGGAGCTCACGTGCACCGCTAGGCTGCTCTTTCACTTCTTTGGCAGCAACAATGTGTCTTAAAACCTGTGTAAATCACAAGGCCTTGACTGCCTCGATAATCTGGATTAGGTGGTAGGATATTGAAAAAAACAATGATCGTGGGTCCATAGGTCACGGATTCTGATGAGCTGGACCACTTAAAGGCTCACTTGATGTAAACATGTCATCGCTTACAGCATTTTAACTGTGCATTTAGACTTAATTGTGTATGCAGACTGTACTGAAATTGACACACAAGTCTAAACACAACAGATGAGATTAGACAAAGGAAGTCAACATGTACAAGCAAATTAGGGATTTGGCAACACAGCAAATCGGTATCCGAACTTAGTCTCTGTTTTGCTGTTGTCACAGGTCAATAAGGTCAGACTAAGAGTCCAAAAAAAGCCACTGATCCAGGATTCTTTTTATAGCGACTATTTTCACTGATATATTATCAAAAATAATACAGATATACAGTAGTTTTGATGTTGTGAGTGCATCTGAAAAAAGTAAGTGCACAGAGTGAGCAGCTGCAGGAAAACCGCAAGACCTGAATTGTCCTTAACACGAGACATGCTTTAAGGACTTCAAACTAGCTCATGAGAATACAATTTAGCTCAGTTTTCCCTGTCAGGTGCTCTGACAGATACGTGTGCTAACAGATATGGTGTGCTGTTTGAGACGTGTTTTCCTCAGTGCATAACTTAAGTTTCACAGGTATATTCTCACCTCTAAATGAAAGAAAGTCACATGAGTATTTCCATTTTGCATAAAGGCTTGTCCTGACAGCAAGCAAGTCTATGCTAAACTTCACAGACTTCACGTCAAACAAGCACAACAGAAAGGGAGCACAATAATTCTGACTAAAATATACATTTTTTATACATTTTACTGAAATATTTGTTGGTGATTTAAAAATCTAAATGTGGCACAAGCAATTGCATGAGAGCAGTAGCTGTAAAAGACTAGTTTAATGTAATTATTATATTTAGATGAGTGAAAATGTGTTCCTCCGAGTTAAAATTTAGTCTATGCTTTTGTTTTTATCTTCATTTCAATTTAGTGATTTTAATGCTTTAACAATCTTCAGTTTTTATTGTTTGGGGGACAACATTGGGCAGGATATTGAATCATAATTTTTTTAAATACATACAGAAATGAAAAAATTGCCCTTTAAAATATGAATTAATTGAATTGCAGCCCTAGTTTAATCATTTGGAGATCATCCAAATTTAAAAGATCATTTAAGCAGCATTTAAGCCATTAAGCAGCAAAACCATTTAATCTAGATAGAATGCCATGAACATGTTGCAAGTACCAAACTGCAGAAAATACCAATATTTATATCGTAATTTGCCATCATCCTAAAAATACAGAGATATGATTTTTGGCTCATATCGCTCAGCCCTAATTCTTTGTACAAGTTGTCTGGCCTCATCTACAAACACGCCTTAAGTGAAAACTGATATATCGAGGCAAATTCGCAAAGCGATCTGCTGACAGATGTGCATGGGTAAGTGTATATCGATGTTTCTTTTGTATCTATTATGCTCACAGTTACTAAGCGCACTCCCCAAACACAAACCGACGTGGAACATGTCGTACGGGCCTCTGAATCCATCTATGAATGGGTGGCTCTGGACCAGAGAGGGGAATTAGATCGTTTTATTGTGTGTGAAGAGAAAGAAAAAGATCTGGCGGCTTAAGCTCAAAACTTGAGAAAGCACAATCATAGAGCCGAGTGCTGTGGGACTCCATGATACTCGTATACTGATACGCTCGCATATCACTGCATCCAAACGGCTCATATTCTGACTGCGGAGGTGCTTGGTGATTCAAGCGCATGGCTAGTGTGTGACGCAACCCTTTGACAATGAAGCCAAGAGAACATTTGTTCTGCATTAGTTAATGCTCAGCTGGCCTATCATCTTTCATCGGACTTGCCTGTTCATATATTCGCTGGCCTAACAGGCCTTTTCATCTGCTTGTCCGGCTGATGTGTGTTCCCGTCGATTGTGTGTGTGTAAAAATGTTTTTAAGCAGGTTATTACCAAAACATTGGTGACGCTCGGTGGGACTGCTGCAACTAATCACAATAATTAGTCTCCTATGATTAACAAAGGATTTGAGAGGATTATGGGTTATGAGAGAGTAGCTCATGACATAAAGTACTTTAAATGGTGATGCTGCCTCCTTATTGGTGGACGGCCCTTGAAGTGATTGTTCAACCAAAATTGAAAGTTCTGTATACATTTTTTAACCCTCATTTCATTACCTGTATGACATTTTTATTGTTTAGAGCAAAAAGGAAAAAAAATGTTTTGAAAAATGTTCATGCTGCACTCTTTATACCAGTGAATCTCAACCTTTTGGCATACCGGACCCCAGTCCAATTCAGAACCATCCTCAAGGACCCCCAGAACAAAATTGACTCATCCATGTATCATTTGTATCTTTGTGAGGACCAAATGTAGTCAAGTATAATTCAAGTTAGTTGACTTGTCCAGTATTTGGCCATATCATCAGCTATATTGGATTTTTCTTTCATGGGAACATGTCATGTCAAAATATACAAAATTTATACAAAAATTCATACTTTATACGGACCCCCTGGCCTTACGTCAAGGACCACTAGGGGTCCACGGACCCCTGGTTGAGAAACACTGCTTTATACAATAAAAGTGGATGGGGACTGGGGCTGTCACGCTCTAAAAACATAAACAATAAAATAGTCCTCATTTTTAAGTCTTTAAAAGCCATACAATCACTTTGAGGAAAGAAGCAAAATTTTGGTTTCTATCCACTGAAATCTTGCTTTAAATGGTGACTTATTTGGTCAACATTTACTTCTATTGTACAGTATAGCCTATTCAGAAGACGACTAAAAATGAATTTGACACCTCATTGATAAACTCATGTATTCAGATGACAATTTATTCACTGTGGAGGAGTAGGGCTGTGACGGTCGCCGTGACAACCACCGCGGTTGTCTACGGCCAACGGCAATATTGCACGTGACGTCACGCACTCTATAACAAGCAAAATACAAATTTTATTTAGACTATAAGTCTATGGTAGCCTAATTCACAAATTACCTCAAACGCCATACACAGCGTTTCCTTTAGTTTGGCAGGTTTGAGCGCAGGAACATACAGTTTATTCTGCATTCAGCAAATTAATCTCATATTGAGCGATGGACCTTGTTGGGAAACCAAATACTACATCGCCGATCTGGAGCCATCTCCATTCATGTCACCCATCTGCGCTTGTACAAGTGTCTTCAAGTTCCCGTGATCGCAAATGCCTGGCTGGTCAGGTTTGGTGAGGCTTTCTCCAAACTGGCCAAATACAAACGAGACAGCGATAAATGGAAGATGTTAACAAGAAATGTGGCAACGATTCCTATTCCACAGAGAGCGCGTGCAGATGAGGAGTTAATGTGCCTGCTTGCTTGGCGGCGAAACAGTGAACCGTGTCTACACCGGACATGACACCGCCGCGTCGCAACAGGTTGAGTCTGTCTACACAGGACATTTGAACTCTGTGTCAGTACCTAATAAACAGGACGAGGCAGTTTACTGTCGGGGATTTCTCACGTCTAGGGGTCCACGGACCCCTGGTTGAGAAACACTGCTTTATACAATAAAAGTGGATGGGGACTGGGGCTGTCACGCTCTAAAAACATAAACAATAAAATAGTCCTCATTTTTAAGTCTTTAAAAGCCATACAATCACTTTGAGGAAAGAAGCAAAATTTTGGTTTCTATCCACTGAAATCTTGCTTTAAATGGTGACTTATTTGGTCAACATTTACTTCTATTGTACAGTATAGCCTATTCAGAAGACGACTAAAAATGAATTTGACACCTCATTGATAAACTCATGTATTCAGATGACAATTTATTCACTGTGGAGGAGTAGGGCTGTGACGGTCGCCGTGACAACCACCGCGGTTGTCTACGGCCAACGGCAATATTGCACGTGACGTCACGCACTCTATAACAAGCAAAATACAAATTTTATTTAGACTATAAGTCTATGGTAGCCTAATTCACAAATTACCTCAAACGCCATACACAGCGTTTCCTTTAGTTTGGCAGGTTTGAGCGCAGGAACATACAGTTTATTCTGCATTCAGCAAATTAATCTCATATTGAGCGATGGACCTTGTTGGGAAACCAAATACTACATCGCCGATCTGGAGCCATCTCCATTCATGTCACCCATCTGCGCTTGTACAAGTGTCTTCAAGTTCCCGTGATCGCAAATGCCTGGCTGGTCAGGTTTGGTGAGGCTTTCTCCAAACTGGCCAAATACAAACGAGACAGCGATAAATGGAAGATGTTAACAAGAAATGTGGCAATGATTCCTATTTCAAAGAGAGCACGTGCAGACGAGGAGTTAATGCGCCCGCTTGCTTGGTGGCGGAACAGTGAACCGTGTCTACACCGGACATGACACCGCCGCGTCGCAACAGGTTGAGTCTGTCTACACAGGACATTTGAACTCTGTGTCAGTACCTAATAAACAGGACGAGGCAGTTTACTGTCGGGGATTTCTCACGTCGTGTCGCGCCGTATCCAGTGTAGCATCACTGATTATAGTGAGTTAACTGAGTTCTATAGTATTTTGTCGTGTCGCGCCGCGCCACTCGTGTCCGGTAGAAAGGGTGTATTTAACTTTCTTATTTAAGCTACTTTCTTGTTTAACTGTATTATTTCTTTGATATTTATTTTAGTGTTTTGCAGGCTGCGTGTTCACTGACGGAAGTGCTAAAATAAACACGCATGTTTGTTAATAGATGTTTGAGCCTCATTTATTATTTGTGTTTCAAAATTATAGGCAACACGATGGAAACCAGCCATAACACAGCGAAATTAGCACAACACAACGGAAACAAACCACAACACAGCAAAATTAGCACAATGCAATGGAAACAAGCCGCAACATAACTAAATTAGCACAACACAATGGAAACCAGCCATAACACAGCAAAATTAGCACAACACAACATAATTAGTCCGATATGCTGTGTTGCGGCAATTTTATTGTGTTGTGGAGATTTCGTTGTGTTGTGCACTACTGGTCCACCATAGTAGTGGAGCGTTGTACTGTAATATTATCTTTGCAAACCGTTTCCAGGATTTCAGAAATAAAAGTCTAATTAAAAAAAAAAAAAAAAACTGAAGGTAAGACATTCTGTATTCAGACTGCAATGAAATCACTGACACAGACTAGCCCCTGCTAATTTTTTAATTACCTTACATCTCCCATGAGAAACAATTGCTGTCTAAACAGGGCTTAGGGAAAATAGCAGCCTAAACACTCTTCTAAATATCTTCTTTTGTGTTCTACTAAAGAAAGAAAGTCACAAGGTTATCAAAAACCATGAGGAAGAGTCACTGAATTTTGGGTCAACTACAAAGCCCTTTAAGCACCCTTTAAGGCTAAAATGTACACAGATAATCTTGTTGCTGCCCAGGCCTGTATACTGTAGGAGGTATCACCTCTCTCTCCTGTTCAGTCAAGGTCAAAGTCATAAAGCCCCATACAATCAAACATACGGGATCTATAAATGTAGCTTTACAAGACAGGGTTCCTGTTAAACATGCAACTGAGCGAGAACAGGGACAGGAGGGAGACCAGGAGAAAGTGAAAGAGAAAGAGAGAAAGAACACAGCAGATTAAGTTTAATTTAGCATAGGGCCATAAACAGGTAAAAAAAAAAAAAAAGAGGTGGTGTTTGTTAATGATGACTGTTTGTTTTAGTGTGTGTGTGTGTGTGTGTGTGTGTGTGTGTGTGCGCGCGAGTGTTGTAAAAAGTGCAAAGGGAGCCAAAAATGCACAAAGGCCAAATAAATTTTTAAGTAGAGCATTGAAGGTATGGTATCTTTGACACTGCACCTGTGTATGTGCGGGAGTGGGTATGCTGTGTGTGAAGGGGCAACGCTTGACATATATGTTGACACAGTGCATACATTTTATATAAAAACTGCAGCAGGTGCAGCTGAGTAAGATTTTCGGCCTCATTTTTCTTGCTGTAAGTTTGTCGCTGTTTTCTGCATTCTCAAACGTGGCACTAAAACTTTTTAATTGGCAAGAAGAAAGTGGACTCTGTTTCTCTCTTCCTCTGTTTTCCTACTTTCTTCTTGCCCTTAATTCAATGCTTTAAAATGCTGGTTTGAAAGCAGCATGAAAAAGAATAATTAGATAGTATGTTGCAGAGCTAAACAGCCTCTGTTAATTAGCCAATCTCTCTCACTCTTTCTCTCTTTTTTCATTCAGGATAGAAGGCTACAGTCTTCCTACTATTTTATAATTACAATTATATTTATATAAACAATTTTACATCACAACCGCAGTACAATTAAATTACACAATAAGTTACAAGATGGTTAAAAGATAGGCATTTTCATCTAGTGGGATTTGACAGGTTGGCCGCTATACTTATGAACAGCTAATGACAGAGCACTGATGATCCAGGAGATAAACATTCCGGACTGTGATTTGATATGATCTCAGTGAAGGCCGCGTTGTGCAGATGCCATTATGCCAGTCAGAGGGCACCATCCTTTAATGAATGTTTCACAAAGAAGCCAACGCAAGAAGAGATCCTTATATAACCAATCAACTCACCGCCTTTGAAAAAGAGCATGTTGTACGTCAAAAGGACTGAAAAATGCTACTTTGCTTGATTGTTGATCTCAACCTAACTATAAGATCTAATGCACCAATCACACATATCCTTGCTGAGTAGCACCGTCACGTTAAAATAAAACTGAAGAAACACCTTCCTTGTGCATGTGTGCCTGAAATACAATTAGAGCTGAGCACAGCCTCTAAAAGCAGAGATGGTGGTAGGTTTAGCTTACAACAAGACACTGAGACCCACTGTGAATTTGTTTTCATCTGGGTGGTTAAATGCATCTTATCACGTTTTCTTTTTTTTAGGACAAAAAAACCTTCCAGATAAACGTACACTAATCAAATACTAGTACAACAAATAAATAAATACAAAATACTCACCAAAGCCTTTTTTTTGTTTCATTTGGTGCTTGGCGAGTGTTAATATTGGACCCTGCCTCACTTGTCCTCCTTCCCAGCGATTGCTGTTTACATTATGTGGAGTGGGCTGATAAAGTTGTGTGATTGATGGCTAGTTAAACTGCCTCTGTAAGTCACCACATGCCTGATTATTGTCTCTCGGTAGTTGACCTTTTAGTAGTTGTTACTACTACGTGTCAGGTTTACAAAGAGTGGATGAGAAGTGGTTTAGAAAAGGACAGAAGAGAGAAGTTGAAAGAGAAGAATGGTCAACCAGTTTGGGAAGGTTGGCCAATGGAGAGTTATAATGCTGCTCTATATGATTTAATGCAATTTAATGACAGTAAATGATAGTCACAAAAAAATTGATACAATTATACACAATATATATATATATATATATATATATATATATATATATATATATATATATATATATATATATATATATATATATATATATATATATATATATATATATATATATATATATATATATATATATATATATATATATATTTTTTTTTTTTCCCCTAAGGATCATGTAACACTGAAAACTGGAGCCATACAGAACAGCCACGAAAAAGGAGCCATACAGATTACAGTAAATATAATAAAATAGAAAATAGTTATCTAAAATAAAAATTAAAAATAAAATGCAATTTAGACTATATCTTTAGTATTAAACAGTTTTTGTTTACAATAATGTGTGAATTCTAAGTGTATAGATACAGTTCAGATATAATCTAATATAGGTCACAAAAAATGTGCAATCTGAAAAACAAACTTGTCAATAATGTCAAAAAGTCAAACGTGAGTCAATCCATCAGGTAGGTAGATATATAACCATCTACTATTGTTCATCAGAATCTACTGATGGACAGGGCGGGAGGTTCTTTTGGCAGACGTAGCCTCTTCTATCCAACACTTTGCTTTTACAACATTAATCACCCTAGACATTTATTGCGTTTGAATAATCGCCATCTTATCTGAAGAGAAATTTAGCTTGTGTCTGTTTAGCATCTTCTCTAGCTCAAGAATAAGGAAAATTAATGAGGTGGATCTGCTCAAATGCAAGACGGAGACTACGCAGCGAGACGACGGTTATCTTGCGTAAGGTCAGTCTGACAAAGTCACTTCCCTTAGGCACAGACGGACGTTTAGGGGGAAACAAAAAGGGGAAAAGAAGGGCATTGTGGGAAACTGACCCAACCTCCCCAACAAACACAAACACTCCCCTTCAAAGAGCACACGGCCTCCTCCCTCATTCCACCATGCCTTTGGCAAAGTCGGGTCAAGACGCTGCCAAGAATGTGACTGTATTTGAAAAACAAATTAGAGGCTTTTCCGTTCCCGATTTCACTGTTTCAAAGGTGGAATAAAATAAATAAATAAATAAAAAACTTTGATGTTCTCAAAAGGTGGTTAAAAGGAAGATTCTGCGAATTGAGCTCTCTGTGGGTTTGCTGGCTTTGTGCATAGCTAAATCATGCTCCATTAATCTTTCACAAGGCCAGTCAGTCAGGCATAAAAAACCTGAGATTTACTTTAAGATGGATGCTTCAGCATTTCTTTTTTATTACGGTATACCAATAGGAATTGCTTGAGCTTAGCAACTTAACAAGTGATCCCACTGCAGTCAGATGCATGTTCAGTGTCAGGGAGGAGGCTGTGAACTTCCCCTCAGATCATGGCAGATGGCGCACTGCTCTTCCTCTGACGCAACGTAAAGCTGAACAGACTGAATGCACAGCTTTCCATCTAATGACCTACTTTTTAGGGCTGTCAAAGTTAAACACATGCGATTAATTAAATATATTTAAAATGCTTATTCAATTTGACATTGTAAGTGTTTCATTCTGTGTGATTTCTAAAAAAATTATGGGAACATTCAGAGCTGATTAAACGTGATTGGAGCCACATCAGGTGTCTCGTACATATACATACATACAAGTTATTGTGAAATTTAAACAATGCTGATATCTGTCATTATTTAAAAAGTTGTTCCAAACCAATATGACAGTTTCATTTGTAGAACACAAAAGGTTTTTTTTTATTCTTTTTTTTTTAATTCTTTTTCAATGTAATGAAAATAAAGGAGGGCTCCACTGAGGCCCCAAAAACACCATAAATGTGATTATGGTGTCATTATTGATTGAAAATCGGCCCTAACTCTCTTTGGCATGTTCATTATACGCAATATTCAAATCATTAATGAATGACTCTTAAGCCCAATCTTTCAATGAATTTGTTGATTCAGCTCACAAACTGATCCAAATTATTAGTTCACAAAGTCAACCGATGGAGTTCTTGAGCTTTCAGTGAATCAATTATCTTCAAAAATAACCTTTAAAAATTGGAATATAGCACATAAATCAAATGGATTATTTTTCTTAGAGTCAAACAAAATATAGTAGTTGACATGAGTAGTATGTCCAAAAGAAAGCAAAAATAAATAAATGAATAAATAAATACAAATTAATTAAAGTCATACAGGTTTGATACGACATGAAGGTGAGTAAAAGAAGACAAATTTTGTGTTAACTTTACCTTTAATTCAAATTAAGGGACATTACAAGTTCATAAAGTGTAAGGATTATATTATTATGGAAATACTGCAGTTTTGAATTTCCTCTTTTTCATTTCTTTTTGTGTAAGTGAGAAGAGTGATGAGCACTGATGCATAAGTTTACACTATGACTGTCTTTCACACAAACTACCAAACCTTATAATCACACATATACTTAAGTTAGTTTTCTTTCCTTTAAAGGAACTACATGCATTACTATCAAAAACAATTACATTAATCGTGATTAAATATTTGACTCAACTGACAGCCCTAATGCTTACACATATAATTAGCATGACTTTAAGTAGGAAATACTCAAACGTAAAGAGAGAGATTGAAATGGAATGAAGCCAGAGGTCAGGGAGACAGGTGGGGTCAAAGGTCACCACTGTGTTTGGACAGGAGCCCAGTTAAAGATCTATCTCCTTTCCTCCTAACCTGTTTGTTTGTACTTCATACACATCACCAGGGTCTGTGCCCGGGGCAGCGGTACAGAACTGAGATATCAAGCGAGAAAACTGCCGTCCGTGGAGCGTGAGATATCTGACAGAGCCTAAATGCTCCAGCACACTTCCGAGCAAACACAGCAGGTGAGGTTTGGCAGTCAATCAGATAAACAGGTATAGTATTTTTATGAATGGAGCAGAAGCCAAACCAAGTGGAAACAAAGGGAATTCCGATGCATGTGTGTGTGTGTATTGGCAGAGGCTGGGACAACCCTGTGGCTCAGTGACACCCGGTAGGTTATGCTGGGAATTAAAGCAGATTGAGAGGTGTGGTATCTTGGCCAAAGGCCCTTCGATCTGCACATGCGCTGCCAGAGCATTCACTGGTCTGGGCAATCTCAGCTGCAGGTATTGCCTATCACTAGCTCTCTTTCACACTCTATTTCTTTCCCTCACATTTTCTCAGAAGCTGGACATATACACAACGGCAGAGCGAGAAAAACCAGACATGACAGCAAGTCTCACTGACTTCAAAGCCCCTTGGGCTGTTTGTGTAAAGGAACCATTCACCTAAAAATGAAAATTCTGTAAGCGCTTACTCACCCTCATGTTGTTTCAACCCCGTATTACTTTCTTTCCTCCATGGAAAACAAAAGACAGTGTTTAATGTTTGAGGTGCCCTTTTCACGCGACTCATTCTGGCTTGGAATGACCTGGAATGTGTTGCGCAATAACTTTATATGATTAACCCGTACCCCCCCATTTTGGGACTCACAGCTGAAAATGACCTGCCTAACTTAAAATTGTAACAGTTCCTGACTTCAGTGTGCTACACACACAATTTTGGTGTCTTTGGGCTTTACTATCCATCATCCAGAGTTGATAATGCTCAAAAAGAGAAAAAGTTATAGACACTGAAGTGCCTTAAAAAAAATTGTTTTTATTACATATAAAAATACATGAAATCAGTCCTGGAGCAATCCAGAAAAGTAATGGGTTGAAAGTCACATGTCTCATCTCAAATTTATTGAGATGCACTTGTATGTCCTATCAGGTGCGTCACAGCGTGCGTCATGAGCTGTCACGAGAGAGCGCCAGAATTCAAACAAACAATATTCCGCGTATATTTTACTCTTTTTTTTTTTTTTAGTGGATGGTCTCATATTTACCTTTCTAACTAAACCGGGATTTACAGCAGTGAATGCGTTTATGACTTGTTATTATGATGAATCTGGTACGTACTGCGTTTTGATTATGCATATTTTGATGTGTACCGCTTACACAAATTTAGCAAATACATTCTTTATAAGCTTTCCATTGAAAAACAGCGATCTATCGTCGATGTTTGAGGCTTAGACCTTTAGAATGATATATAGTTTGTCAAGATTAATTATGTCCCTTTTCATTTAATCTATTCGTAAACATTGACACGTGCAAACAATGAGCGTTCGCTACCGAATCATTCAGACCAATTTGTGAACCAATTTGAGCAATTTATGCCAACAAACATTTAGTTTTAATCTACTTAAGAGAAATATTTAGTCAATAAAACATTTGAGTAGAACAACTTGAAAAAAGTTTCTTCCCTATATAAATGACGTACAAGCTTTTATGAAAGGAAAAGTTTACCTAAAAATAAAAAGTTCACTCACCCTCATGTCATTTCCAGACATGTACTCTCTTTCTTCTGTGGAGCTGATATACCAGTTTTAATAGTTTTGCATGGTATAGACGGGGAAAAAAACTGAGACATTTTAAAAAAGATCTTCTTTTGTGTTCTACAGAATGTTTGTTATGACATGAGGGTAAGAAAATGATGACAGAATTGCTTGCCCAACACTTTCTAGGTTTTCTACGACTGCTTTCAACATACACGTGAATTGACATCACATACCACAACATCAGACGCACTTTCAAGTTGCGTAAAGTCATGCAAGATGTAACGGTGTTAAAGGTGATCTGAGGAACTTCTATCATGTGTGGCTCTACCACACAGCTCGCCTGTCGCTTTGAGAGAAAACTGATGTGTTTATTACTGGCAGCAGCATTTGTGTCCTGTAAGTTCTCATAAATACAGAACAACATGTCCAGTTGTTGCTGTGCACACACATACACACACACACACACACCGTATAAATCCAAGCATCAGCATGGCATAAAACACACCAGCTGTCGGCCAAATGCATAAACACCAGAGCAAATAAAACCAGAGAAATAAATAAGGCCACATTTATAAAGAAAAAATCAGTACCATACACACTTGTACTGTAACAAAAAAAAAAGCTGACCAGCATGCAGATTGTGGCGTGAACGGCCTGTAAATGCTTCTAGTGGGGCGCACAGCGACCCGCCCCTTGAAGCAGCCACACGCTGCTCTCCTCCTGCATCACGCCCCTACATCACCTCACCTGTCACCTCCACCCATCACCTCCTCATCTCAGTCACCTCCGTAATGAGCTATAAATGTAGGGCGCTGTGGCATACGGAGGGCCGAGGGAGCTCGCACGCACCCCTGAGACTAAAAGTGCTGGCGGGTGGGTGAGCGGGGGCCCTCTCCCGGATGTTGTGCAGCCTTGAAAGCCGAGAAGGTGGCGGCGCAACAGGATGATGGCGCCTGTGGGAGAGGGGTGATTTTTTTGGCCCGGTGCCGGAGTCGGGACCCATCCTCCCACGCTTGTGTGGTCCTGGATCGTATTAGCACCCCTAGTACACTTGCATATTGTACCTTCAAAATCCATAATACACATATGTAGAAGCTGGGTGGAAATTCCCGTAACGTTGCCTTAAACATGCACATGCTTGATGCATTCCACATCTCCAGGCAAAAACAACCTCTCACCCCATCAAAAATCAGGGCACAGTCACATGTTGCAGCACATGCTATTCTCTGGACTGTTTGGTTCTGTTTTATGTACAGAATAAAGTAGTTGGTTCAGTTTGTCATATGAGTTCATCTTGTTCATAAAAAGAAAAAAAAACAACAGGCAGAGGAACTGAATGTGTAGAAGTAACTGATGACTAAACACAATGAAAAGGACACTGCAGCATTACTGAAACTATAAGTTAAACTATTATTTTTGCAGTTTTTCTAGAGCTTGATGAAAATGATGAAGGATGAAGAGAAAATGGAAGGGAAAAAAAATAAATAATTTTTTTAGTCATTTGTTGGGATACTCTTTAATTTTAAGAACAACTTAACTTTTTTAAAATAGTAAAATGATTGATTAAACGAGAAGAACTCATTTTCCAAAAAAACGGTTGAATGAATGAATGATTCAATGACTTGCAACACACAAAAAAATGATGCTCCCTGCATCCAAATATGCCTTCTTCCCTATTATTTAGTTTGTGAAAAACAGTACATAAAATGAGTATCATGTCCAAATACAATGATTTATTGTACACAAATACAGAGAACATTATTTACTTTATTAATGTCGCAAAAAAGTTCTACATCCAGTGCAGAACATACTCAGTATGCAATTTGGGACGCAGCAACTAACTTGATGTAATAATGTGACCTGTACAAAGTGCAGTCCATGATTGATTTGATATAATCGGTTAAAATTAATTAAAGGGGTCATGAACTGAGACATCTAAATTCCCTTGATCTTTTGACATATAAGAGGTCATTGTACTATAAAAAACATTCTGTAAGTTTCAGAACCCAAAACTTTCTCGTCAGTCTAAAAACAGCTTATGTTGAAGCCAATCTGCCAAAATGACAGCTTGTGGGATGTGCCACTTTATGACATAATAGTGTGGCTAAACACCACCTCTGCAGAAGAAGATCAACGCCTGCTTCTACATCACTGTCTGTTTAGCCCCGCCCACCGATTCACACATGTAGTATAAATAACGAGACAGGCAAATGCAGGTCTATGCAGAAATCAAATGACAAAATGGCTCCAAAGAGAACAAGACTGTGCAGTGCCAAGTTGTGGAAAAACACAGTCTTTGCATTGCCTTCCTTCTGATCCCATTCCCAACGTTAAGAAAGAGTGAATGAACTTTATTTTTAATGAAGTTCCAGACCATGTCAGTAAGAACTTGGTCCTTTGTTCACTTCATTTTACCACAGATTCATTTACAAACAAGGCACAATTTGATGCAGGGTTTTTACCTAAATCAAAGCAGCATCCATCTGTGAAGCAAAATACACAACTATTAGCCATAGCATATAGTAGCAGTGGGCAATTACTTCCGAGTCTACAATCTGCCACGCCTATTCAAACAGAGCGTTCCGATGAGGGGGGTCAAAACAGGACAAAAATAGCCAATTACTTCTAAATTATGATGTTTTTTATGTAAAAAATCTTGATAACATTACAAGTGGACCTCAGAGAACAGTACAAAACAATAAAAAAGGCAGTTCATGACCCCTTTAATTAAAATTAATGGTTTAATTTAAACTGATTAGAATATTCGAAATGATTAAAATTATTATGTTTATGCATTTGGCAGACACTTTTATTCAAAGCAACTTACAGTGCAGTCAAGTCATAAATATTTTGCAGTTCCATTCCTTGGGATTCAAACCCATGCGTTTAGCATTGTTAGTACCATGCTTTTCGGTTTGAACTACAGGAAGGTTTATTAAAATCATATGTTTTTATATGCACCATTATATGTATTATATGTTTTTTTTATTACAATCATTTATTTCAATTGTCATTTTATCCATGAAGTTTCAACAAAGGTTTAAATCAATTATGAAAATGGACCTGGCATCAAAAATGAGAAGAAAATAAATAAATAAATACATAAATAAGTGTGGAGAAAATGACAGACAGACAGACAGACAGATAGACAGATAGACAGACAGACAGACAGACATGAATACATGAAAAAAACACACAATCCTATGTGACCGGATTAAACTTCTCAGAGGACACATGAATCAGATGAAGAACAGTATGCAATTTGCACTGGAATTTTTAAAGAGGTTGTGAGAAAAACATGTACGATTAACAAATTCACATAATCTTCTCAGAGCCAACTAGTCCCAGTCAGAAAAGGGCTAAAGAATGATGCAACAGGCTCAGATATGTGAAGCAGATAATGCAGGAAAAGAGAGAGGTAAATGCATGTGGAGGAGGGGAGCCAAGAGATGGAGGGCTTGTGGCAAATTGCCCCAAGGTATGAAATGATACAGTTACTTAATCATTTTTTTCTGCTTTCCTCACTTTTCTTGCATTCACTTCATGTCGTTTCACAGAGCCAAGACCTTACTACGCACAACGTTAAGGAGAGAAGCGAGATGAAAAACTAGGTGCCTGACAGCTTTTAGCAGGGAATTCATCATTTTTTCCTGTATACATCCAAGTCTGTGAGCAAAGCATCTGTATATGTCTGTGTATCTTAATCGGGTTGTTTGTGCATATATGTTTGCGTTTTGGGAATGCGTAGCTGAGCGGCCTCTGTCTGATTTTAATAAATGTGCATGTATAAGACTAAGTCTCTGAGGATAACTCTGTCTATTTATTTTTAGGAAAACACTGTGCTTCCTCTGCCTGTGGATTGTGGGTAATGAGGTTCTACCTCCTTTCTCAGACATACATTATGCATCGCATCTTCACCAAATCCGCAGCGCTGTAGGTATGGCCCCTTAGGGCCCATCGAACACCATGACCTAAAGCACAAACGGCCCCTTTCTTATACAATAATACTGCGTTTCTTACTCTTTTATGGTGCGGTGGCGTACAGAGGAAATGGACTCCAATTCCCAGAGCACTTGCGGTGGGACTTCTCGCACATGCTCCGTGCATTTGGCAGCTCAGGCTCCATGTGCAGCCCGAACTGAGAAGCAGCGGCCCCCGGCACTTAATCAACAGGACAGCAGTTCAACGTGGCCCACTAACATAGCTTGAGACAGGTCAATCCCTCCTTCACACTGACACCTCAGGAGAGTCAGGAAACATTATGGTGCATAAACATTGATCATAACCACACACAGGGCAGGACCGGAGAGATGAGGGAGGAAGGGAGGGAGAAAACCAGAGGAAGAGGATGGAAGGAGGATGAGGCCTACTCTTCTCTCCTTTCTTTCTTACAGCTGAATCTGCCAGACCGGAAACAGTCCGCAATCAACAAGTGTCACCTAACATCTCTCTAAATACCTAAACTAATATAAAAATCTGAATATTAAGGCTTGAAAATTTCATTAGGGGTGTGTGATATTTATCATCTACAATAATATCGTAATTGTTATTTTTAATGAGCTCACATTATGTCGCTCAAAAAAAAAAGAAAAGAAAAAAATTCACTGGATGATGCCTATTAGAATGCAGTTAGAATGCTTCTATATTTCAAGTTATTAAAGCAAAAAATATCCCTGTATGGGTTTTTGTTATTTTATATATATTTTTATACTCATGATATGATATAGTTAAGTAATAACACATAAGCAAGAGGGCTGTTTTCCTGAATATTAGAGCGTGAGCATGAACTGTTTACACAACAGTTAAAAAAACAGTAAGTTAATATTGAGTAAGTATCATTGTAGACACAATATTGTCTGTTTTTTTTTCTGTTTCACCAACGAAAACAGTTCCAAACAAAGCCGGAGCAGAACATTTACATGCCTCAGAGCAACACTGTGGTGTTTCGTTCCTGAATGAATCTGTTTGAATTAATCATTTGAGTCAATGTTTCAATAATCCATTCAAAAAGACAGCTACTTGCTTTGTTTCTAAATTAATCAACCATTTCGAACAAATTGTTTGAATGAATGATTCAATGAATTACTCATTAATCAATAAGGGACTTGCCGCCACCTACTTGCGGTTTTAGTGTCATATTTATTTATCCATGACAGGCATAAACCAGCTAAGGTACCAGCATAAAAACACAGAGCAATTATTGTTTAATTATTGTTAAAGAAAAAAAATAATAAAAATCACAAAAAGTACTGAGTTTGGATTTTTTGTCAACATCACGCACCCCTATATATCAGTATTGTTTATGTAAATATATTATATAAACCAGTATATTTGTGATCTCCTCTAGGGGTGCTCCGATCAGGATTTTTTAGACAAATCACTGATCGCCGATCACAGAAAGCAGTAGCTGCCGATATGATCACCGATACCGATCTTTTTCAAGCCTTCTTATTATCTGAATTTTTTATAGTGATGATCCAATCAAGATTTTTAGATATTTATTCAGGGCCTGAAAATGAAAATGAATTCCCCTCTTAGGTGAGGGGTGGAGGGGGGCATTTTTAGACAGTTTTCAAAAATATATATTTCTCACCTAAATGTTTGATCATGCACTGCATTTTTGTTTTGACAATCGTGCAATTGTTGCACAATAGCTTACACACAGCACAAGCCTTATTTCGTGAGCTGTATGTGAGGTTCACACATACTCCGCTTGCAGTGCGTATGCAGTCCATGTGTGGTACGAAAGAGGTGCAGAAGCAGCACAGACTGTTCACACAGGAGTCCGCAACCGATCTGTGGCTGTTTACTACAAACACAACATTTATCCATTATTTTGATTTCAAATCCAAACATTGTTACTTAAAATGCTTTTTCGCATTGTGGTTATTTTTTTACACAGTACAGTAATACAATCTTTCATAGACATGTTTAAAGGCAATAAATATAAGAAACACATTATTCAATGCTTTTTACTTTTGCATTTACTTCTAGATTTATATATTAAGTTGCTCAAGTAAGTGGCAAAACATTTAAACTACTTTTCTTACATTAACACAAACATTTACCATTGACAGAAACTGTCAGCTCTACTGCCTTTTCTTTTGCATTTAAATCTTTATTACAAGCAATCCTGAGGTTCATAAATAACTTTTTTTCCTACCTCCACCAGTGCCATCTATTATTGCCTTGTTTATCTAAAAGTGCTCTTTTCCTTTAAACCTAGCCAAAAAGCCATAGACTATGTTGACTGTGAAACACAGTAAACTTTAATTATATGCATTTATGGTGCAATTACTACATTTTCGTGTCAATCCATGTTCATATTTACAGCAAACAATGCACTGTTACTTTAATTAAACTCTGCACCACTCCTGGAACGCACTGCCGGACCGCAACCGTGTGCCATGTGAACGCTTTAATCCGTTAACATGAGCATGGGGAAAAATACGCACCGCACACGCACTGCAAACGGAGTAATGTGAACCTGGCGTTATGTGTGTGCGCTGCGAGTGTGCATGAGCGCACAGCCTCCAGGAGAGCGCGCGAGCGCTGAATGGTTTAAAACACTGGCAAGATTTAAAAAGAAATGCAATTTATAAACTTTATTGACGATGCGAAACTGCCTCGATTGTGCAAGTGACAATACCTGTGTCGACTGTGCAGATTGCAGCTCGCTTATAGACGCAATGTGATTTGAAGCCATTTGCGCATTTTGAGAGAAAGAGAGGTGATTCACTCACATTGTTTGCGAAATTATGTCTCACAGAAAGTTTTCAAATTACTTTAGAAGTTATTTAATGAAGAAATATTAAGTGTACCTCAAAATATGCAAATGTGTGTAAAGTACAAGCCTAGTTTACATTATAAATAATAGTTGAACATTCAAATACATTGCGAATATGGAAACATTTGGATTTGTGCCGAATGAGACGTGAAATGAAGAAATATTAAGTGTACCTCACCTTCAGCATTATAATTATTTTAGCAGCGCCGGACAGAGACTGAGATGGTCGTGCCAAACCTCTTACGGCAGGAGCGTCATCGAGCGTCATCGAGACCGCCGATCAAACATCCCAAAACGATTATCGGACGATAGTGATCGGTAGCCGATAGGGATGTCAACAATTAATCGATGATCGATTAATTGTCGATACGAGATGCAATCGATTAAAGCTATCGATGGTCGATTAAGCTATTTAATTTTGGGCTGCGTGCGGCTCATGCGCAAAACACGTGCGAGCGGCTGTGAGTGATGGTGATGGTATATAAATGCATCATCATTCATTCAAATTAAGCTTTTAATGTGATTTAAACTTTAAAACAACTTGTTAATTTGTTCCTACGACTTATTAATTTGTGGCCACTGTCCATGTTTCACAAATGTTGTTCCTTAAATAATCCATGATTTAACTAAAATGAGGGAACAAATTAATAAATCGAACGAATTCTTAATTCATGGACATGAAATCTTTAATTTCCCTTCCTTCATGTTTACTACAGTAAGGGATGCGAAAACAGTGATAAAAAGTGAATGACAATAAAATAAACCTACGAAATTAGAGGTTCAGACGGTGAGGATTTAGGAAAAGAAACAATGCCTAAATATTATTGAATTTGTGGAAATTCATGACCAACCGGCAAACCAGAACAAAGCTGCATAAGGCTATATGGGCTCGAACGGCATCCGAAGGCATGGTCGCGGTGTAACATTTCCCAGCTAACCAATTATTCCTCTAATAAACAAAGCTTTTATACCACACTTGTCATAACGCTCCATAAACAAGTTCATGGAAAGCAAAGGATTCTGTTTGTTTGCTTTATCTTACAAAAGCACAAATCTTCTGTTTTTATTGTGAGTGTGCAAAAATAAAAGTAAACACT
>NW_015667271.1:113131-132864 GCF_001515625.1 Sinocyclocheilus rhinocerous
CTAACTAGCCTAGGCACAGGTTTTCAAGCCCTGGGACAAAATGGGATGCTTTAAGGAAAATGTATAGCCTATGTAGGCCTAAAATAAAAATAATAATTTATTTTCATTAAAAAAAAAATATGCGAAATATATCTGACTTAAATAATTAAGCTAACAGATTTAAAACAGAAGTGTGGTGCAGCGCTCCATAAACAAGTTCATGGAAAGCAAAGGATTCTGTTTGTTTGCTTTATCTTACAAAAGCACAAATCTTCTGTTTTTATTGTGAGTGTGCAAAAATAAAAGTAAACACTTTTGCGGATTATATCTTACTCCAAAAATTGAGTTTTTTTTATGCTACAGCTGTTCGATCGCACCGGCGCCTCGCGCGCACACACCACACATATTCTAGCAATTCAAACTTACATCGCAGTCTGTTCATTATCAAAATAAAATACAGTCAACCAAACATATAAAAGGTTACACTGGTCAGTTTAAATAGACCGTAGTATACCGGTCCACTCTGCTGTTATGCCAAGGACTTTTTTGCTCATGTGAAGAGGATGATCTTTTCCGTCTATATGCGAATGCGTGTAAAGTACAAGCCTAGTTTACATTATAAATAATAGTTTAACATTCAAATACATTGCGAATATGGAAACAACCAAATACATCTAGCCAAACCCGCGCTCGCTCCATCTCGTATGCACGCACGCATGCACTGTCACGATCTAATGCACTGTAAATGCCGGATTTTTAAAAACAAATAGGCCTACCGCAACGCAAAAATTCAAAATCTGACATTTTCCGGAACAGGATCCAGCAGGATCAAATTAAGTACTGGTCATAATACTCACATAAAAATGTTTCATGTGAGCAACAGTGTGTTTTGCTGCAGCAGCGCCGATGGAAGCGGTTCACTGACTGCAGCCACACGCGCCACAGTTACGTTTGGGATAATTTTATTTGAAATGCCATAATGTCAGTTGAAAACATTGCAATTGTGTTTTAAAATACAACAACGAGCACCACAAAACCATTTAAAGAGGCGATTTCAGCGGTCTCCGTGACGGGATAGAAAACATTCAACAAAGTAAAATGATCTCAAACGTACGGCGTGCTCTCTTCATTATGATCATAATCACATCTATTCATTTTACAATCCTGCTACTAGCATTTTATTCAGACTAAAACCCCTTTAATTCGGGTGAGAAAGCGGGGTTTTTTTTTGTGGCTTTTGCACATCCTGTCATGCCGGTGACTGCGTGCCGCTGCAATAGACGCATTTTGCAGCATTAAGGTTAACGATTAATCGATCGTTAATTTAAATGACGATCGATCATGGAAATGATCGAAAATTGACATCCCTAGTAGCCGATCAGTCGGAGCACCCCTAATCACCTCACCATGTATACTGCTTCAAGACCCCTTCAGTCATAGTCAATAACTCCTCTCAGTCCCTCATTCATGTTTTAAAGTGTTTTGGCTGTTTAGTACTTACAAAGCACATAATATCATCTTATTCTGCATGACCATATTTAAACCTACCCCACACCTAAACTTAACAACTACCAGACTAACTATTAATAAGCAGCAAATTAGGAGTTTATTTAGGCAAAAGTCGTAGTTAATAGTGAGAATTGGACCTTAAAATAAAGTGTGACCTTTAAATCAAATTGAGCAAAAAAAATTATGTAAGCTCAAATTTTTAACTTAATTTGACTGATTTACTACTGGGTGGGCAAATCGCCCATGGTGGCACCAGTGGTTCTCCATCAGAATGTGTCCACTCCATCCCGACCATATGGCATCTGAAAGTCTTTGAGAGAACAGATGGTCCACTGGAAAAAAATCTACTACTTAGCAGTAGAGGTCGAGTACACACACACACACAGAAAACACACATGGCTGGCAGTTGCTGGCTGCTATAAGCATACTTTACACATGATCTTTGTACTCAGGTGTCCAGGCCAAATGCAGGTAGAGGTGAAACGACTGAAGTTAGGTACTGAGTCTGGCATATAATGACACAGAAGGTGACAATAACTAATGCAGATAGTATTCAATTTCTCAAGTCTTTGTTCCCTGTGAAGCACATACGATTGGATTTACTGTAGGAACCAGATTAAAAGCCTAGGTACGCTTCATTTTCAGAATTCCACTCCGTCTCGCGCACAGTTGAGCGCGCAAACCAGCGGACCTTTCTTTTGAAGCACTCAAATCCCTTGCTCTGTTGTCTGTGTGGACACATAAGAGAAGTATATTTTTGTCTTAAGAATGACTGAATTGAATTTTATATTAGAAAATGTAGTCTGGATAAACAATGGTCCTCAACTGGTGGGTCGAAACCCAAAAATGGGTAAGCTCGGATGGGAAAAACAAAGCTAAACACAAATAATACAATGCAACTTGTGGCTTGAGGTAGATATAGTGTTAAGATCCAACAGGGAGTGTTGTAGAGATGTACTGCACTTGAGCAAATGGTTTTCATTTTCCAGACATGAGGTACATTCTTTTTTTTTCCTGTGGAGAGTGCGGCAGTGTATTCTGGGCATGATTCGAACGCCGCTGGCAGAAGCCGTGTCTAAAGATGACGAGGATGAAACTGACACTTTGGGTTGCGGGAGAAGGACGCCACTGTTCTGTGCACTAGAGGTGGAGAAAGTGAGAGAAAGAGAGTGAGAGGGAAACAGGTTACACTGTTATGCAGCTACAGTGGTGCTCGTGCCCTGACATACATACTGATTCAATAACGCTCAGGTTTCCTCACAGAGCTGTCGTCTGTAAGCTCCTGTAACGCTATACAGTAGCTGATCTTTGAACGCAAGATTGTTTTACTGAATTCGGTTCAATGAACTTTATAAACAATAACTTTAAACGTGACCAGCTTAAATGCACAAATGCGTAAAAATTTGAATAATTTGGATAAGAGTTGGGCTGTATTCATGCATGATTCATTTTCTTCTTTCTTTTATGGCAGTACTCAGCCCAGACTAAATCGTGGCATGAAAATTGTGCAGAATTCATCATCGCATGTGATTCCAAAGAAAACATGGTAATTTTCGTAAACCAAAAACAACTTGATCCATCTTGACTTTCCTCTTAATCACTAAAGCTCCAAAACTGACCGCAAATTCTGCATGAAACGCCCACTTTTCATTATCCAATCAATTCCCAATGGACACAATCAACTCTTCCATCCATTTATTTCACACAGAGAATTTCACGCTGACTTAAACATAACTGAGTTGACAGTCTCTGACCAATTCTCTTGCTCACCAATAAATTGTATTAAAATAAGTGCATTTCATTTTTCACACCTTACTGCTGCTGCTTACAGTAACAGCTCAGATGTCACAGGATTGAATAGAAAAGGGGAAGGTGAGAGATAAAGAAAGAGACAAAAAGGAAGGCTAGAAGATATAGAGGGAAGATGTGCTGGAAGATTAGACATTTAAGACATTACTTCAAGGGCTTTCTGTTACAAAAAGGCCTCAATTAACCAGCACACAAAGAACACCTGTGGCCGCACACCTGCAAGTGAGGGCAGTAGGGATATCTCACGCTTAAACGCTCTGTGGTGTGAGCAAACTTGATGTTCACACGCCAGAGGCAGTTGTGCGATTTAACAAATGTGTGCCAGTGCTGCAAAGACAATAGAAAATATTATGCAGGGAAAAAAATAAATGCATATACATTAGATTTTGGCTTAAAAAAATATAATAAATAATTTTTTGCCAATGGGGAGTGAAAAATACACTTCCAAAATTAAATATACACTACCATTTAAAAGTTTGGGGTTCAGTAAGATTTTTTTAAAGAAATTAAATTGATCAAAAGTGACAGTAAATTGACTATTTTAAATAAATGCTGTTCTTTTGGACTTTCTATTCATCAAAGAATCCCGAAAAATAAAATTTATCACGGTTTCCACATAAATATGAAGCAGCACGACTGTTTCAACACTGTTACTTCAAGGGCTTTCTGTTACAAAAAGGCCTCAATTAACCAGCACACAAAGAACACCTGTGGCCGCACACCTGCAAGTGAGGGCAGTAGGGATATCTCACGCTTAAACGCTCTGTGGTGTGAGCAAACTTGATGTTCACACGCCAGAGGCAGTTGTGCGATTTAACAAATGTGTGCCAGTGCTGCAAAGACAATAGAAAATATTATGCAGGGAAAAAAATAAATGCATATACATTAGATTTTGGCTTAAAAAAATATAATAAATAATTTTTTGCCAATGGGGAGTGAAAAATACACTTCCAAAATTAAATATACACTACCATTTAAAAGTTTGGGGTTCAGTAAGATTTTTTTAAAGAAATTAAATTGATCAAAAGTGACAGTAAATTGACTATTTTAAATAAATGCTGTTCTTTTGGACTTTCTATTCATCAAAGAATCCTAAAAAAAATGTATCATGAATTTCACAAAAATATTAAGCACCACAACTGTTTTTAACATAGATATTACTTATAACTGTTTCTTAAGCACGACATCAGGCATATTAGAATGACTTCTGAAGGATCATGTGAGACTGAAGACTGGAGAAATCGTTTCTGAAAACTCAGCTTTGGCAAATTACATTTTAAAATATATTAAAACAGAGAACAGGTATCTCAAATTGTAATTAAATTTCACAGTACAGATTTTATTGTATTTATTATCAAATAAATGCAGACTTTGTGAGAATAAGAGAATTACTGTAGAAAGATTCAAGCAGCCCCAGACTTTAAATCGGTAGTGCATTCTTTAAAAATAACTCTCAATATCTCACACAATATTGCTTCTCTAGTAAATTTGTGTTTTAAGGTTGCTTAGGTATTTTATTAGACAATAAGACAAAACAATACTGCCTAAGAAAATCATTTTTGCAGCAAAAGTGCTAGAGACGCAAAAAGACAAATCTAGCTTCTTTATCGTTTAAATATTCAAGGATAAAGAAAATGAGTTCCCCCAAAAACCTTGTCTTTCCAAGTCCAATTTTACAGCTGAGAGGGAAAGAGAAAAAGAGAGAGGGAGTAAGAGGAGAAAGAGATTGACAGATTGGAAGAGAAACAAAAAATGGTAAAGAATGGCGAATAAAAGGAGGGGCTGTGCACCTGAGACACACGACGAGGGAGACGCCGCAGGAGGCGAGGGACGCTGAGGGAGTCTGATTAAGTGGTGCGGCTGAATAGGTTCCATTCTTCCTCAGCACTCTCTATGACTCTTGGTTTCACAAGAGGAATGCTGCTTATAGAGTCAGATAGACACACACACACACACAGCAAAAAGGCAGTGGCTTTCTGTTAAGTGTATATCATTCATGGGAGTTAGCGCTCTCTCAGACAAACAGTCACGGCTGGGAGAGTCTGTGAGACCTCTGGGTCTCGTTCCATCCAGCTTTAGTGAACGTCATGCTGCCATGCCTTCCTCTCTCAACACGCCATCATTTGAACAGATGAGGTAAATATTGTGCCTTCTCCAGCTAACTCACTCCTGCAGCGACCGGCGGTCACCCCCGATCCCCACATGACCAGCGCAGTACCTCAGACCCACCTGCAGGGGCCCAAACACAAACAAACACTCTATACATTTAATCGTTTCACTGAGGGAAAGAGCGGCAGATTAAAGCGTCGTCAAACCATCAACGTAACAGATAACAACGTCTCCCTCAACAGGCATGTCAGTACTTGATCAAGCTAGGATCTGAAGAGATCGTCTTGTTCAGGTACACTGTATCCTGTCCTTTATTCGCCGCAACTGGCCTACTAAATCTGCAGTAATACGCAGATACAGTTGAGCAATACAATGCACTTAAATAGAACAGATGAACACATTTCTACATACTGTCACACCACAATTGCTCCCAGAAGAATTGTAAAAATGCTGGAGATTGTAAAATATTTATTTTCTTTTATAACACTATAATTATGACGGTTTTTTTTTGCAACTTTGTAACCTTCAAACTAAAAAACACTATAATTATGACGTTTTTTTTTTTTGCAACTTCATAACCTTCAAACTAAAATTCCATATTTTACTTATTTTTATTAATTGGTAACAGCATCATTTCAGTGGTCTTATTCGTCAGCGAGCAATTTTAGAGATGCAAATTCATTAGGGGTGAAAAAGGTGACAGATGCATCTCTAGAAAGATAGAAAGATAACAGTCTAAAAGTAGCACAATTTTGCAGACCTGGCAACCCTGCTCCAGGAGAAATCAGGAGCTTTTTTTTGTTCAAGAGTCATGGTTCTCATTTCATTGCCTGTGTCTCTTTGCAGATAGAAAAAGCGAATGGACCTGAATGCAGTAATACACAGGTCAACAATTTACAAAATTGCACCAAAATGCCTATCACTACTACACACACTGCTAATTTCTAGATTTCATTAATGAGGCAAAACAATGCCAGCATTAGCATTTCTTAAGATTCAACACTGTTAATGTTATACAAGCTTACTGCGAGATTCTCCCCAAGATCTCATTTGGGTTGTATCAAACTATCTGACTAGCAACAGTCATAGAGAACAGGGAAAACACACACAACACAGTGCATATCTGACTATTTACTAAGGGGGGAGAATCACAGTAGGCTCAAAAGGAGGGTTCAACAAAAAAATGAAAATGTTGTGGTTTATTCGCTCTCATTTTGATTTGTAATTTGTGTTTGTTAATTTTTAGTTGATATGATATTGTCTCTTTCTGTGATGAGCTGACCATGTCCCATTTGTGCACCTACAGACACACTCATATCATATACACAACAACCAAACAATCCCACCACAGACCCTCATGTAGATTAAAAGAACACTTTCCAAGTCTATTCCTCAAATGTTCTCTCACCTCCACTACACACCAGCTGTTCACACTAATGAGAATTTCACCAATGAATGAATTATTGCTCATCACATAATTAATGGGCAATTTTGCTTGAATTTAGAAATAAACCGCAGATGTTCTCTGTTTACTGAGAAGCTGAGAACAGAGATGTTTTTCTTTGAGTATGAAAGAAGGAACAAAGAACGGAGTCAGAGAGAAAGTTTAGAGGACAGATTTATGATGTCATAGCATCATTTTGACAGCTCCGCTGTGAGTTTTGTGCCTGTATACACTATGAAAAACTAGCGGCAGACAGAACTGGGGCTTCTTGTAGAAATTTTGTTGCAAAAAACAGCCTTCAGAAACTGCAAACAGAATTTTCGATTTACAAAAAAGAAAATACTCACAAACAAACCTCTGAATGTGTATGAAACACTGCTGTAATAGTAAACTAATGCATCGTATTGATTCAAAGGTTCAAAAATACCAGTCAGTATTAAAGAATGAAATCAAAAACTATTATTGTCTTAATGCATCTTACTGGCCATTAGGGATATGCCGGTATCAAATTTTCATGTTGCGATTAATTGCTAATGCTTTTATCACGGTATTCGGTATTATCACGATATTGAAATTTAGTTTTAAAAAGTGCTGTCATAATACAATATAACAGCTTTAATAACATTTTTCTTATAACAAAAATAACTGAACATTTAAATGCAATAAAGCAATACAGAAAAATGTATAAAGTTAAAAGTTTTACACAGATTAAAGTGCAAAAGAACCATATTGTGCATGATTAAGCTATAAGCATAATAACATCCTTTCTATATATATATTAGGGATGGGAAGATTCCCCGATTCGCTCGGTGCATCGGCATAAAAAGTTAACGATGCGATGCATCGGTTTAAAAAGTGTGCATCGGCTACAAGTTGGTATTTGTATCGCGATGCTTCGTTTCTAACATATTTGCATCGGTAAAAAACGATTTATTTAAATATAATTACTATGGATGCGGTATACTTTTATTATTTAGAAAGTGACCAATAATCTGTGACCAATATTTTGTAGATTGATTTCTCCTCTCTAAACTGTTTCTCAAGCGCGTCCTCTCATCACCACTGCTGTGTGAATATGACGGATCACAACAACACTGCAGAGACCTGAGGAAAAGCGGGGATTAAAGTCCAAAATCTGACTTGAAATAACCTAACAAATCAATCGGGGCTAAAGCGGTTCTATTAACGACAAATTAAATTCACACAACCTCACTAATTTTTGCATGCTTATTCTTAAGCAGACCTTAATGTCGATCATGGATCAAATCGATCCACCATGACAAACAGCAAATATATATGTGCTGTTTAATGCATTTGAGACGTTGTGTTTTCCTCAGTGCATAACTGACATGTCACGGGTATATTTTTCATCTGTAAATGTTAGAAAGTAATGCAAACATATCCATTTTGCTGAGTGGGCGAGGCACGCGAGAGCAACGAGCTCTGCTGCGCGCATGCACGCTAAACAGACAGAGCGCAATCGAATAGGAGCGCAATAATTCTGAGTAAAATATACATTTTGATAAAAAATTTGTTTTTGGACATTAAATGTGTCTTTTGTAGAATTTTAAACCTACATACAAGTGTATTTTTATGATAGCAGTAACTGTAAGTGGACTAATCGTATAGGAGCGCAATAATTCTGAGTAAAATATACATTTTGCTAAAAAAAAATTTTTTGGGACATTAAATGTGTCTTTTGCAGAATTTTAAACCTGCATATAAAGTGTATTTTTATGATAGCAGTAACTGTAAGTTGACTATTGTAATGGGTAAATCAAATGTAAGCTAGTAGGCTACAGTAGGCTACTAATTACTAAGCTCAAATGAGTTAATGTGTGTTTCTTATAGCAGTTAAAATTTGTCATTTTCTTTATTATTTATTTTAATTTTTAATTCAGTGATTTTAACTTTTAATTTAGTTATTGCTTCAAATAGCAATTTTAGATTGTAATGTTCTAATGTTCTGCAAACTATAAAAGGTACAGCTGTAATAAAACCATAGAGAAAGGCTGCATGGCTAGAAACTATATCATTATGTTGCTATTGGTCAGTAGAGGAGCTTAGCTTAGCCTGACAGTTAGCCTGCTTTAGACCAGGTTAGTTTCCCAGCATAAGTTGCCACAGTGACTAAGCTTGATCTAGGCCTATGTTAAATGTGCTTTATGGAACCAAATCATTTGACAATGAGTCAGACTAACTGAAATAATCCTGGCTCATTTGGCTAACTTGTTTTATGAAACAGGCCTCGAGGCATTAAAAGTGATCATATTTTCTCCATTGCATATTGCATCGAATCGCATTGTGTTGAATCGAATCGAATCGAAATCGGATCGCACTGCATCATAATAGGGGTGAATCGTATCGCATCGCAAGCTGCTTCATATGTATCTTTAATGTATCGTATCGTTGGCTATGCATCGAGATGCGTATCATATCGGCCTGAGTCATGAGATGCACATCCCTAATATATATATATATATAGAAAGGATGTTTCTGCACTCTACTACCTTCATCACTTTGTCTGTCAACAACTGTAAGATCCTGTCTGTCTTTGTGACTGTGTAGTATTCTGTCTACACTGAACATCACTCAACATGCTCTCTTTTGGTGATACCTGTAGAAAGATGAACAAAAACAATATCATAGAGCCTTTAATTCTATAACCATGACCTCTTCCTTTGATCGTCTATAATTTCTACAAACAAATTCTTTAAAGGGGTCATATGATGCGATTTCAATTTTTCCTTTCTCTTTGGAGTGTTACAAGCTCTTGGTGCATAAAGAAGATCTGTAAAGTTGCAAACACTAAAGTCTCAAAACCAAAGAGATATTCTTTATAAAAGTTAAGAGTTAACCACGCCTACCTAAAACGGCTCGTTCTAACACGCCCCCACATACCTACGTCACGATCTGGGAAGATTTGCATAACGCAAAGAAAGAAGGCGTAACTTTTGTTTTCGCTGTAGTATTGTTGACGCTGCAGCCATGTTTTGAAGACGCTGTGTGCTTCGTTGTGAAAGCGAAACTACTTTGTTTGGTCTTCCAAGCCATATTGTTTGCATAAAAGCTCGAGAATAAGCTAAAGAAGTCTTTTTACATCCATTTATGGTTATTCAGAGGAGAATATGAAGGGAATATAATGTGACCTACAGATGGCTTCATACATCTAAAAGTAGTCTGTGTGGATCTACTCATCACAGTCAAAACATTCTGCTATGTTGTTTTCAACAACCATTAATGTTAGCATGTGGAATGTTCATTGGTAACCACTTTCTATGGCAACCGTCATTTACAGCATGAATTATTAAAAGGGTCTTCGGATGCAACATGCACTTTTACAAGTTGTTTGAACTGAAATGTGTATTGGCAATGTGTGTAAACAACCACCCTATAATGATAAAGATCCATCCAGTGGTTTCTTTTAATCTCGTTAAATCATTTCCCCTTTCTCATATCAAGCCATTCTCAGATGCCTGTCTGTGTGACGTCACACAGTCCCAGGCCCTTCCCACGATTGTTGATTGACACTAGCGTTTTACCTTAGACCCGCCCTGAGTGAGCTGTCATCAGTCCGCCATTGTTTCACCACCGGAGCAGGAGTAGACAAGAATGGTTCCTAAGCGATTGAGGTGTTCTGTTGTTGGATGCAATAATGAACATAGAAGTCGTCATTTACTCCCGACATCTGAGCCGCTGAAGACGCAGTGGATTACGTTTGTTTTTGAAGGGAATGCGCCCCCGATCTACCTAAATGCGTTTATGTTCACGCTAATCATCCGTGATCCAGCCTCACCTACAGAAGAAGTGAGTATAAGGTTCTTTTATGAATCTTTGCAAATCGCCTTTCCTAATAACGTGCTAGTAAGCAAGTTCCATGGCTAAAGTAAACAGTCACATGAGAACGGCTCATGAGAGGGGCGGGGTCAGCAGAGCTCATTAGCATTTAAAGGAACATGCACTAAAATGGGTTGCTACAATAGAGCTGATTTTGACAAGGTAAAAAGGGTGTTGTTTTACATTACCATTGAGAAATTTTAACCAAAGTATGTTATAGACTTTTCATTAAGACCCTAAAGAATCATATCAACTTGTGGAAAATGGGCATCCGATGACCTTTTTAAATCCTGAATATATACGTATTAAATCCACACAAAATAAAAATAAAAATGCATGCAAACTGAGGGTGCATAAACAGGAACTGACAGCTGTGGTCAGGCTCATGTCAAACTCTTTGCATGTTGTGTTTGTAATGCGCCATTAGAAGAGGCCATGAATGCAAATGGTGGCAATCTTGACATTATAACCAGTTCTGGCCAGGTGTGCTGATAAACAGGTTAAACAGGTGCTGATAAATTATGCATTACTGAACATAGCCTCAACAAAGTATACACACGTGCTGGCATTTTACTCTCACTAAATTTTAGTTTGTAGTTTTTAGTTTGTACTCAGAATGAATTTAGTTAATTTAACTTACCATTAATTACAGAAAGATAAAAAAAAAAAACTTGTGAAAAATGTCATGCAGATACAGATATGCTTGATTAAAACCTCACTTTATGTATCTTTATTATAGAGAAACACTAAATGTTGACCTCACTTTTTAAATGTCCTTTTGTAGAAATTAAACACTTTTAAATTTTCATATGATTTTTATAAAATTTGCCTCAAGGCACATTTTTTAAATTATTTTTTTATTATAATTATTTATTATTATTATTATTTATTTATTATTTTATTTTTTTATTTTTATTATTTATTTATTTATTTTTTTTTTGTGATGCAAGATATGTTGGTACCATATCATTTACGGGTCAATATTAGACATTAAGTTATTTTTTTTAAATAATAAAATAAAATAAAATAAAAAATATTGAATTACTTCTGAATGAATGAATGAATGAAAATCAGCAAATATTTGCTGATCTATGTCCAAAAATATCCAAAAACAAAATTGACAATTTTAATATTTTATTGACTTATTGGTATCAGTGAATTATAAGTGAACTCTAAATTCTTCTATAATCAATAAAAGGGGTCCCTTTAAAATGAAATAGCTATTTAGAAGTGAAACAGGAAATTGAATGCAAAAAATGTCAAAAAATGTCAAAACTGCAATGTGAAGATGTTAATATTCCATAGGCAAACTGAGAGGTGGCAGGAGGTGAGCGGCTGAAAAAGTAAAAAGATTAGCAACGTCAGCCTTGAAGGTACATAATGTATTATTCCATACATTTGGAAAAAACATGCACTGATAAATCATTCAGATCCAGACCAGGAACATACATTAAGAAAAGTAAACAGTTGATTTTAATTTCATGTTGACTTTAAGTGTAAACACATTGCAAGAGGGAGCCGATAAACAGACCTTGTGTGTGAGAGTATGCATTCACGGGGTCTGTGCGGCTTCAGCACAGCAATAAAAGGATCATACGCACTGAATAAAACATCTGAGCTCCACGGCGGGGCACTAAGTTCCCCCGTGAGCAGCCTCGGCTTTGATGCCCCACGCTGCTACATACATCTTACAATCTGTGGTTACACTTGCCTTTTCATGTTTCACCACATCCTGCTTTATATCGCACCCCACCCCCACCCCCCGTCTGCTCTGACAGGTAGCTTCATGACGCTAAACCCTGACACGTAACTGGAGAAATGTGATAAACTGGCAGATCAAAACTACACTGTCAGTGATACTGCAACATCAGAGGAAGTAACATCCATCGACTATAAGTCATCAGCTTCTTACAGGGCTAGGCTACATCTGTGTTTGCATTAAACTAAACTAACTAGCATAGTCGCTGCGCTGTGCGATCATCATCAACCCATTAACGAACACCTTAGTGATTTTGTAATGTATATCTGTGATGAATTTGCTCTGAATCCTATAACATCTAGATTGAAATAAGTGCATTATTGTTCAAAGGTTTGGGGTGAGAAACTTTTTTTTTTTCTTATGCTCACCAAGACTGCATTTATTTGGTCAAAAATACAATAAAAACAGCATATGACTATGAAATATTATTAAAATTTAAAATAACTGTTTTATATTTTAATATTTTAAAATGTAAATAAAATTCAATTAAATAAAATATTTTTTCATTAATAATATTTTCATACAATTAAAAGATCATTTATTTATGTGATAGTAAAGCTGAATTATTTTTGAAAGATGTCTCTTATATTCACCTAGGCTGCATTTATTTGATAAATATTTTTACAGTTTGAATTAAATCTTTCTAAAATTTTATCCTGCAATGGCAAAGATGAATGTTTAGAAGCCATTACTTCAGTCATCAGTGAATTCTCTAATAAATAGAAAGTTCAAAGGAACAGCATTTATTTCAGAAATATTTTTAATATTATATATGCATTTGCTATCAGTTTTAAATTAACGCACACTTAAATTCTCACTAAAAAAATCTTAAACCTTACTCATACTTTCAATATAATCTTAATATATTATTAATACACAGTTAAACATAAATATATAACATATATTAGTATACATTAGTATTTTATATTTTAAGATTTAGAAAAAAATATATAGTACTTTTTAAATGTAATTTATTTCTGTGATAGCACAACTGAATTTTTAGCATCATTATTCCAGTCTTCAGGGTCACATGATCCTTCATAAATCATTCTAATATGCTGATTTATGCTTGATTTCTTATTATTATCAATGTTGAAAATCATTGCTCTGCTTAATTGTGGAAATTGCAATATATTTTTAAATAATTTTTTCCCCACAGAACACTATTTATTTGAAATAGAATTACTTTACTGTCACTTTTGATCAACTGAATGCATCCTTGCTGAATAAAAGTATTAATTTATTATTCTTTATTTATCCAGACCAAAAACTGTTTTGTGAAAAAGCATCCTACTCTGTGGAAAACCTGCACTCTGAAAGCTGGCTTTAATTGCTTGTGTAAACAAAATAAATTACTATAATAAAACAATAAACTTGCCAACATAAAGATAAACACCATCTTATTTGCACAGGGCCTGAGAAATCCTGAATTATTTACTACATTGTATCTTGCTGCGAAGCACAGGTTATTAGACAATACACTGGCAAATGTGCAATAAATAAAAGCATCACTCAGAAATAATCATTTGTTTTTTCATGAAGTAATCATTATGTATAAGTACCATAAGGCAAATTTCAGTACCCCACAAAGACGTAGGAAAATGAAAGGTAATAAAAGTATTATCATCATCTCTCCCCATGGTACTGAGAAGGTAAAGATCTCCATCCTGAGAGACTGCAGTAATGAACACTGTGTTTTCTACCATTGTGTTCTTTCTTTAATTAGAACTGGATTTTCTCTTCACAGCGAAACCTTTGCAAACAGCTGGTTGTTGTTAATATGTTTGCTAGTTTCTTGATTAATCATAGAATCAATACACATCTAATGTCGTCGATTCTTTTGTAAACACAGTGTCTTCGTTGTTGCGGATTCATTTCACTAACACGCACTGTGTAATAGTTCTGGGAAACTGCAGCTGTCCTTAATGTGAAGAGTAATATCTGTAGTGTAGTTATAGAAACCTTTAAACGCAATTAAAGGAATAGTTCACCAAAAATAAAGAAAATTTACTCATTTACATAAACCCTTATGTCATTCCAAACCCATGACTTTCTTCCACGGAACATAAGTTTATTGGAGTGTTGAAGTTTCTCATTTCGATAGTAATTCGATAGTCATGCGGATCTCGTCAGTAAAGCCGGTTCTGTGATTAGTAGTAAATCTCCATCACGTGCTCTCAGACGGAGCAGCATTTACTACACAGAGCCGTAGTTCACTGACAAGCTACGCAAAATCACGTTCATAATTGCAGACGATATAATGCTATATAATGCCTTTTTCTGCGGGGCGTATTTGGAGTTTCAGCGCGAGAGCGCCCTCTGGCCTTCGGATGGAGATTTACTGCTGATCACAGAACCGTGCTTCACTGAAAGATACGCATAACAATCGCAGCTTCTGCCTAATCGTGATTTATCGCCTTTGCGATTTAATTTCGATTAATCGTGCAGCCCTAAATATAATATAATATAATATAATATAATAAAGTGTTAGGAAGGTTTCTTTGGAAATGTAATAGATTACAGATTACAAGTTATCCTATTTAAATTGTAATAAGTAGTGTGTGTAACTACTTAAATTACTTTATTAAAGTAATGTAACTGATAACATTTGATAATTTTTTGATTACTTTATAAATTTAAATTCCACTTTTTTTATATAAATTTTACTAAACTGTTTAATAATTTTGAAACATTTAAAGCAGGCAGGGTCAACCTTACAGTAGTACTCAGAGACTAATAATTTCATTTTAAAGCACAGCCACAACAAAGTTAGACGTTAGAACCTCTTTTTACTGTGAGATCATTCTGAGGATAAATAACGATTTTAAAATTATAAGAAATAGTTTAATAGCTATGAAACTTTTTTTTTTTAAATCAAATCTTTGCAGAGCTATGATGGGAAACACTGGCATCTAACAATGCCTTGGGGGAGAAAAAAAAACTGTTAATCTAAAAAAAATAAAGCATATACACGAACCCAAATAGGAAATAAAACAGTTATCAAATAAGCATGTGTCCTATTCTGTGTCCTAAACTACTGAAACATTGGTGTTTCATATTTTAGAGCAGTCACTGCAGTTACGAAAGAATATATATATATATATATATATATGTAGTTTTTTTTATATATTTCTTCCTGTAATGACAAAGCTGAATTTTCAGTAGCCACTACTCCAGTTCTTATTATTATCAATATTGAATAATATTTTGTGGAATCTGAGATACATTTTTTTATGAATAAAAAGTTGAAAAGAATAACATTTCATTGTATTCAACAATACATTATAAATGTTACAATGATCAATTTCATGCATCCGTGCAGAATAAAAGTATTATTTGTTTAAAAAAAAAAATCATCCTACTGAGCCCAAACTTTTGAGTGGTAGTGTGTATTACTTAAAACCAGAGATAAATGCTGTGATTGGATTATTTTAGTGAACTAAATGAGCTGTACTGTCTTCTCAACCTTCAGTAACCCAGAATACACTTTATTCATCCTTATGAATACAACCCCCCTGAGCTGCTGTCACGGTGATTGAGGCAGCATAACTCAATAGATGTATGGAGAAAATATGAACACAGACGTCACACAACCACCTGTTTCAGCTGCATGAGGTCTCTCAGCATATCCCCCTTTTCCCCTCGACCCTGCTCCACGTCTCGATGCATGGGCTAATCACATTGTGCTGTAAATGTAATTATGTACCTCATTAACCAAATCACAAGAGTCATTAGGGATTAACTAACATCCATACGGTTTGCCTCACAGTTACACGCATATCTGCGTTATTAATTTAGCCCCCTCCCCATCGCCACTCCAGGCTCGGCCTCCCGGAGGTGCTCCGCTCAGGTCAGCAACCTTAGGAGAGGAACGCAGAGGCATATTTTCACTTAATTGGGTATTGTAGATTTAATTAAATCTCATTGAGAGGGAAATTTCAAGGTGGCACTGAGCCTGCAGACTCAACCTGAACAGCCAGACAGGACGGCCGCTCACGCTTTGTGCTCTGCCAAGGATGTGCTTATCACTCTGCCTCCATCTATAGCTTCTTTATCTTCTTTATAGCCTTAAAGCACTTTCATTCGCCCTCTTTATTTATCTTTGTCTCAGTCGCACACACGGTGCTGATGAGCTCACGGTATGTGTATAAAGTGAAAGAGTGTCTTTGTGATGAGACTAGACAGTGAATGACAGGTAAAACAAAGTTTTAAAAAATTATAAAATGCTCTCTGCTCAAGCCATAGATATATACAAAAGGTAAGTGTGATAAAAAGCACTGCAAATCAGATAACAAATTATAACAGTCAAGGTAAAGGGATGATTTCTTGATTATTCAAATGAATTACAATCAATCCCACACCAATACTTGCTAAGATAAGACTAAGATATGATAAGATAAGGTAAGACACATGTATATACATTTACATAATTTTTTATAAAAAAATATTTTATGTAATATTTATTTTATAATATTTAATATTACCAATTTATTATTATTAATTTTAATTTTTAGATTTTAATCCAAATGAGTATTTTTGATTTACACATGCTTTCTTTTTTTACTATTATTATCACAGGGGGTCAGAGGGCAAGATTATTTAAAAAAAATAAAAAATAAAATAAAATAAAACATTTATTAAAAATAAAAGGAAATAGTATATCTAGCTATACATGAAAAAGTTATGTTTTTGAAAGCTGTCTCTTATATTCACCAAGGCTGCATTTATTTAATTAAAAAAACAGTAATATTGTGAAATATTATTTCAATTTGAAATAACTCTTTCTAAAATTCAATCCTGCAATGGCAGATGGCAAGATGAATGTTCAAAAGCACAGTCTTCAGTGTCGTATTATCTTTCAATCATATGATCGTTTGCTGATTCGATGCTCAAAAAGCATTCTTTTATTATTATCAATGTTAAAAACGTTTTTTTTTTTATTCTTTGATGAATAGAATGTTCGAAGGAATAGCATTTTGTCATTTTTAATCAAATTATGCATTCTGCATGCTTAAATTCTTACTAAAAGAATCTTACTTACACTTTACCCATATTTTAAATATAATCTTAATATATTATTAATACAGTTACATATAAGTATACATTATATAATATAAGTATACATTAGTTTTTTATCATATTTATTTTTAAATATTTTATTTTAGATTAAAAGTTTAATGTTTAAAATACATTTGAATACAAAATCAACATATTAAATTAATATCTGTAGTGATTTGACACCAATATTAAAAATACAAGAACAAATTGTCTCTACATCACAAAACATGATAAAAATATGTGGTTCTTCTCACACTGCAATAATTAACCCCCCCTCCTTCTGAGCCACAGAGTCAACCCATTAAATCAAGTTGCCCTAATCTGGGTAAATCAGAGCAGGAAATACTTACTACAGCACAGGCCCGGGAGAAAGAACCATTGTGTAACCCTGAGGAGCTCAAGCCCAGAATATACAGTTTAGCCACTCTCACTTACACATGAAAACACAGAGGTGTGCCAGTCAGAGACCACAGGCAAATAAATGATTTTTTTAAAGAATACATTTAGATAAATATGGTAAAAAGAAACTGGAAAAAGAAAAATATTCAAGAGGAAAAAGCAGCTTGAGCAAGACCGTGGTAAAGGTGTACTAAAAGCGTGGCAATAATCATTGTGAAAAATGAGATGTCGCTCTCGCACACCCCTCAAAGTCAATGGAAGTTGATACGTAAGCAATAAAAAGGAGTTATCAGCAAAGTATCCATTACACACTGGTAACTGGAGCACCGCACACCTTCTTGTTTCTAATTTCAAGCAGCTGATACACATTTACTGTGCTACTGGTTAAAAAAAAGGTTCATTGGAAGCACTGGCACACCCCCGAAACACTCCCATTAAAACATTTACATGTGCGCAGAGAGGAAGTCCTCTCTTTCATGCGGCATGGTGGTTTCATATCCTGCTTTGTTGCCACAGCAACGGAAGGTTCGCTTTTGGTTTTGGTTTAGCTTTTCATTTTTGACCGAGGTTGCATGTAGCAGCAGAAGGTTTCTGAGAACTGCCAACTGTCCAAAGTCATGTACTGAGTCAGAGAACTGTTCCACTTTCAAGAGAAAAAGACTAGAGAGCATGGTCTCAGATATTTGGGACAGTTCAAAACTTATCTCAGGTCTATTCACCTTGTAAAGCCAGACATAAGTAAATCGTAATGCAAAAATGTATTATTTATATGGCCAAAAAGTAAGATGAATTCTGATAGCTTATGTAAATCAATGATATTTCTACTTGCATAAAATGCATATAAATAGTTGTCACTCTTTATCTCCCAATAACGTCCCAATGTTTAATTAAGATGATATTTAAATGCTTAGTTTGCTCTGTAGTTTAAATTTTGGGGGCGAAACATGATTTGAAAGATGTACAAATAAACGTCAAAAGCCTGTCCTATTATATTTGATGCTTACAGTACATACAGTACATGACTTTTTCTAAACAATGATGTATGGATAATCAAGCAAGTTGCTTCAGTACAATAAATGTTTATCTTGAAATATTACTAACAATATACAAGTTATTGTTAAATTTACTTTATATAAATCATTAGATTTCACATTAATGAGACCTAAAGGTGAACATTTTTACAATTATACTAAAAGGCATTTTACTTGCTAAAAAATAAGTATGAACTACCAATCAAAATGCATGTAGAAAACTATGTGTAATAGGTTTTTAACATTTTCCAGTTTTGACGGTCTTAATAATTTAGAGGCCTTAGAAATTAATGTATCAAATACAATATAGCAGGTTTTATAAGGTTAATATAAGAAAAATAGAAACAATAATCCTAGGGGTGCTCCGATCAGGATTTTTGAGGCCGATGACAGATCGCCGATCACAGAAAGCAGTATCTGCCGATACGATCACCGATACCGATCTTTTTAAAGCCTTCTTTTTATCATGCAGAATTATTTATAGTGATGATCCAATCAAGATTTTTAGACATTTAATCAGGGCCTGAATTTCATTTTTGAAAATGAATTCCCCTCTTAGGAGACTCTTGTGAGAGGCGATTATTTAATTTGAGGGGTGGAGGGTGGCATTTTTTAGACATTTTTCAAAAATATATATTTATCTCACCTAAATGTCATCTTGGCAGCGCGTCACTCCCGGATAATCGAAAATGGGCAAAGAGGCGTGAGCTGGTTGCTGAAACCACGCCCACCTAGCTCGACGGTGACAGCAGCAGCAATCCACCTGTCACTCAAGTGGCCACGCCCTTAATTATGCAGA
>NW_015667271.1:133779-134721 GCF_001515625.1 Sinocyclocheilus rhinocerous
TTTTATCATGTAGAATTATTTATAGTGATGATCCAATCAAGATTTTTAGACATTTATTCAGGGCCTGAATTTCATTTTTGAAAATGAATTCCCCTCTTAGGAGACTCTTGTGAGAGGCGATTATTTAATTTGAGGGGTGGAGGGTGGCATTTTTTAGACATTTTTCAAAAATATATATTTATCTCACCTAAATGTTTGATCATGCAGTGCATTTATGCTTTGACAATCGTGCAATTGTTGCACAATAGCTTACATACAGCACAAGCCTTATTTCGTGAGCTATATGTGAGGCGGCCTATGCCAGGTGCACACTCCGTTTGCAGTGCGTATGCAGTCCATGTGTACCGTAAGCAGTGCAGAAGCAGCACGGACTGTGCTTTCACACAGGAGTCCGCTACTGATACATGGCTGTTTACCACAAACACAACATTTATCCATTATTTTGATTTCAAATCCAAACATTGTTACTTAAAATGCTTTTTCAGCATTGTGATTCTTTTTTTACACAGTACAGTAATACAATCTTTCATATACGTGTTTAAACACAATAAATAAGCAACACATTATTCGATGCTTGTTACTTTTGCATTTACTTCTAGATTTACATATTAAGTTGCTCAAGCAAGTGGTCAATCCATGTTCATATGCAAACAATGCGCTGTCACTTTAAATCAGCGCGTTCACCGGAAACGATCTCTGCACTGCTGCAGACGCACCGCTCCTGGAACGCACTGCCGAACTGCAACCGTGTGCAGTGTGAACGCTAACGTTAACATGAGCGTGAAAAAATATGCACCACATACGCACTGCAAACGGAGTAATGTGAACCTGGCATTATGTGTGTGCGCTTCGAGTGTGCATGAGCACACGGTCTCCAGGAGAGCACGCGAGCGCTGAATGGTTAAACACTGGCAAGAATTAAAAAGAAATGCAATTTATAAA
>NW_015667271.1:134791-148446 GCF_001515625.1 Sinocyclocheilus rhinocerous
GTGATTTGAAGCCATTTGCGCATTTTGAGAGGGAAAGAGAGCGCGTGCGCGGTGATTCACTCACGCTGTTTGTGAAATTATGTCTCACAGAACGTTTTCAAATTACTTTATAAGTTATTTAATGAAGAAATATTAATTCTACCTCACTTCAGCATTATAATTCTTTCACCCGCCCCAGACAGAGACTGAGACGGTGCCGCTGCATGTCATGCTAAACCTCTCACAGCAGGTGCGTCATCAGCTTGAGATCGTTTTTTTGAGATCAGCCTTTTTAGAGACCGCCGATCAATTATCCCAAAGTGAATATCGGCCGATAGTGATCGGTAGCCGATCAATCGTAGCACGCCTAAATAATACTTAGTGACTTACCATTGTTTTGCCCAATCAACTCTATCAATATTAAATAAATAAAAAATAATTCTGGGCTATCAGACACTGGCTGATGGACAGATAATATATAAATATAAAATAGGGCTTAAAGCTTTACTCTCCTATTTAAATGCCTATGATTCATCATTACATTCACTGCAGTATCACTTGGTGTTAAATAAAATAAAATAAAAAACTTTAGACTAAAATAAAATGTACACTTCACAATTTGGAAGCCAAAGAAGTTCTACACCCAGGGATTTTCTTCACTGCCAGAGTTATTTGCTCTTATCCATCACCTTATTTGCTGCTTTTTGATTGGCAGCACATAATTAACTCAGTAATATGTGATTAACTTAACAATTAACCAGTAGTACAGATGGAACATTGGTACATTGTACTGACTAATTCATCAGAGGTTTCATCAAATCTTCTTTCCCAAGCTTAAAACTACCTAAATGTTCTTGTCGCTCCACTAGCATCACAACACCATCTTGCGCATTTTGAGAGGGAAAGAGAGCGCGTGCGCGGTGATTCACTCACGCTGTTTGTGAAATTATGTCTCACAGAACGTTTTCAAATTACTTTATAAGTTATTTAATGAAGAAATATTAATTCTACCTCACTTCAGCATTATAATTCTTTCACCCGCCCCAGACAGAGACTGAGACGGTGCCGCTGCATGTCATGCTAAACCTCTCACAGCAGGTGCGTCATCAGCTTGAGATCGTTTTTTTGAGATCAGCCTTTTTAGAGACCGCCGATCAATTATCCCAAAGTGAATATCGGCCGATAGTGATCGGTAGCCGATCAATCGTAGCACGCCTAAATAATACTTAGTGACTTACCATTGTTTTGCCCAATCAACTCTATCAATATTAAATAAATAAAAAATAATTCTGGGCTATCAGACACTGGCTGATGGACAGATAATATATAAATATAAAATAGGGCTTAAAGCTTTACTCTCCTATTTAAATGCCTATGATTCATCATTACATTCACTGCAGTATCACTTGGTGTTAAATAAAATAAAATAAAAAACTTTAGACTAAAATAAAATGTACACTTCACAATTTGGAAGCCAAAGAAGTTCTACACCCAGGGATTTTCTTCACTGCCAGAGTTATTTGCTCTTATCCATCACCTTATTTGCTGCTTTTTGATTGGCAGCACATAATTAACTCAGTAATATGTGATTAACTTAACAATTAACCAGTAGTACAGATGGAACATTGGTACATTGTACTGACTAATTCATCAGAGGTTTCATCAAATCTTCTTTCCCAAGCTTAAAACTACCTAAATGTTCTTGTCGCTCCACTAGCATCACAACACCATCTGTGTACGATCTAGACCCTATGAAACATCAAGCCATCTAGCTATATACTATGCTGCACATTCCATGGTTAAATCCATTTATGTTTTGTTTAATTAAGCAAGGAAATGATATTACCTTGGGATATGATCCAGTTTGGCGAACAGTAAGAATTAACATATTACCTCAGGAAGAAACTTATAACTCAGGAAGGAATGCAGGCTCCACAGCTCTCGAGACCTGTCTGGTAACATGTTTGCAGGGTTGAACAACTCTTACGGGGATGTTTACGTTAATTAAGCATTTGCAAAACTAATAACATGTGAAGCAGAGAACGAAATGCTTTTGTTGAGCGAGAATCCAGCAAGAGCGGTCCTCAAGGCCATGTAAGGAAATGGAGGCAGCAGGGTAACACACCACTAACTGGCTTACTTGTCTTCCTGCTGTTGGTATTTCATCTGGGTTAAAGTTGAAAGCTATCATGAACTGGTTGGAATTTCAGCTTTGCTCCCATCCGACAACCCTAATCCCTCCCTACAGGAACTGCACCCGTATAGTAGTGAGGGTGAGGTGGAAACACCTGTACAGGTAACACTGATTACGATCATAATCAACAAAAAGAATCTGAGAGGAAGAAACAGGAGAAGGTATGACAGGGCAGCATGACCAAACAATGGTAGAAATGTCAAATGAGATTCTGCAATACCATTTATACTACATTAGATAGTTTGAGTAAAAAAAAACGCAAGTCCACACTGAAAATGTGGGATTTAAAATCTAATAGAAAACTGCACGTTTTAGTATTTTGAAAAACATATGAAATAAGAAAAAAATCTGTATTTACAATGTGGCAAATCCAAGCTGAATTCAGTGTATATGTAAAATGTATATTTTTCTAATATTTGTCATATATATCAGTTTTTCCCATACATTGATTTATTTGTGGTGGCCCACCACAATACCAAAAGTGACCGCCACAAATAGATTTTCCAAAAGGCTTTAAATTTGTTGAATAAACACTGCACGTTTCAAAATTTAAACCCGGTGCGGGTGTTTTTATATCACTGTATTTCTGAAGGAAACCGACTGTCTTTAGAAAATTTTCGATGCCATTTTCATTTCATCTTGCATGTAATGTCTGATAAAGCAGCGTTTGTGAGCGAATCGCTGCTTTGTGTGCAGCCATTACCGGAGGAACGTCTATCTCTCCCGTTCTAAAAGCGCCACCTGCTGGCAGAGAATGAATTTGCATATATATATATGGGGGGGGGGAAACACTGTATATATATATATAATGCAATATCTACCAGTAACATGAAAATATTGGTCACACTGCCTACCCTAGAGGAGAGTAGGGTTGGGTACCGAACTCGGTACTTTTAAGGGCACCGACCGAATTATGTCAGTACTAACTCACATGAAATCAATCGGTGCCAAATTTCGGTAGCCTACCTGAGAACGCATCTGGGGACGAGGGTAAATGGGGGTCGCACACTGGATGTGAAGCGCAGCGCCACACCATATCTTTAAAGGGGTCATCAGATGCCCATTTTCCACAAGCTGATATGATTCTTTAGGGTCTTAATGAAAAGTCTATAACATACTTTGGTATACTCAATGGTAGTGTAAAACAAAACCCCTTTTCCCTTATCAAAATCAGCTCTGGTTTCAGCAACCCGTTTTAGTGCATATTTCTTTAAATGCTAATAAGCTCTGCTGACCCCGCCCCTCTTCCGTGGGGTGACGAGCCGTTCTCAAGTGACTGTTTACTTTAGCCGCGGAACTTGCGAACTAGCACGTTATTAGGAAAGGAGATTTGCAAAGATTCATAAAAGAACCTTACACTCACTTCTTCTGTAGGTGAGGCTGGATCACAAATGATTCGTGCGAACATAAACACATTTATGTAGATCGGGGGGCACATTCCCTTCAAAAACAAAGGTAATCCACTGCGTCTTCAGCGGCTCAGAGTAAATGACGACTTCTATGTTCATTATTGCATCCAACAACAGAACACCTCAGTCGCTTAGGAACCATTCTTGTCTACTCCTGCTCCGGTGGTGAAAAAAATGGCGGACTGATGACAGCTCACTCAGGGCGGGTCTAAGGTAAAACGCTACTGTCAATCAACAATCATGGGAGGGGCCCGGGACTGTGTGACGTCACACAGATAGGCATCTGAGAATGGCTTGATATGAGAAAGGGGAAATGATTTAACGAGATTAAAAAGAAAACACTGGGTGGATCTTTATCATTATAGGGTGGTTGTTTACACACATTGCCAATACACATTTCAGTTCAACCAACTTGTAAAAGTGCATGTCGCATCCGATGACCCCTTTAAAATTCGAACACAATGTTTTCTACGAGTGTCCGGTAGGCTTGTTGCGATAGTCGGTTTTGACGATGTTACCGGTGTTAAGCCACAACACCGGTTACATCACTTGCCCACCATGGCACCACCCCCCACCATCGTTTTGATTTTTTATAGTAATAAAAATCATTTTGTTCATTCAGAGTACAGACACTACAATTAAAAACTGAACACGGCTGCTCAATGCAGCGTGCCGAACAACAGTCATATTACAGATCAGGAGCAGGGGTCAGATTTTATTTATTACATGAGGGGAGTGAGTCGAGTTGATTGACAAGAAGAGTGAGGTGAGACAGACAAGACAATGGCTAAAGATTTAGTTTCGAAACGAAATGCAAAAGCGCCTGTTTGTCAGTATTTTGGATTTTGAAAAGCCTGTTGACTTTTGCCATTTATCTAAGGTGATTTTGGAAGTTTTTTAAACATTCGTTTATCATTTATTTGGTTGCAGTGTTTGCTGATTTTTACTTTGTGTAGTTTATTAATTTTATTTTCCATCAAGGTTTATGCCATACCTACAAGCTTTCTTATTAGTTTTGTGAAAATTTCATCACCGTCACAACCCTAGTGCATGCACACCGGCGGCGCCACTCGACGACTGTCTGTGGTGACGCTGTTCAAAATCCTGCCGCCCCACAGAGCGCCACTCGCATAGTTTTCCATAAAATCACGTTATATTTGTCCCAAATTATTATTGTATATAATGACTATTCTAGGCTGGAAGGTTGTGTTTTGTGCATCTTTCAGCAAAACGTTTGTCTTTCTGTGGCTCTAATACAGTCTGAATGGCTTTATATAGAGTGCTATAATAATATAGATCACGCTTTCTCTTTCCGTTTTCTGTGAGCTGTCCTAGGCGTGATGCGGTGTGGCGCTGCACTTCTCATCTGGTGTGCAACCGCCTTGTTTATACTTTCGCCTGGCTCTCCATCGCGAGCCTACGCTGATTGAGCGTGCAAAGCATTTATACTTGTCGTGCTCGCAGTTGTACTATTCTTTGAAGTACTATTCTGCGAAAATGTTTGTTTTAAGTACACTTAACCAAACTCACACTACAAAATAATCAAAGAATCATATAAAACCAGTAAACCTTGAGAATATTATTTGTGACATTAGAATAATTTTTTTCTAATGTGAAACATTTCTAAATAAATAAATAACAAAATGTTGAAATTGAGAGGTTTGGACTTCTGAGAGGTTTTTTTCTCTGAAATAAATGTTTTTGTTATTACACAGAGAGCAAAGCGCCGAAAAAGGTACAGTTGAATACTGGCATTGAATTTCAGGTACCGATACCGGTTAAAATGTGAACGGTACTCAACCCTAGAGGAAAGGATGCTTCTGTGCTCAGGTCCAGATATGGAAGCAGCGGGTGTATCGTGGAGCATCATCATGAGGGATTCATAATCAAACTAATTAACTGATTAAACAACATGGTAATGTGTTTCAGAGAAGCGGGAGGCTCTGTGTGCTAATTCAGCTCCTTATCCTATCCTACCATCACTGCCAACAAAGAGGATGTAGCAAAACAAACATATTCAGTGCATTTTTAATCCTAAATAATGCAAATGCTAGTCTCACTGCACATCTGGCACCATTAACAACACTTAACACATTAACAACAAAAAACAAGACAATTTCAATCCACCATATCATCTTGAACTGACACACTTAAGTATATATATATAATATATAAGCTGATTAGAATATTGTTAAATGTAATTGTGATGTTATACGACATTTCTGCCACATTGCTACCTATATGAAAATTTGGTAAAGCCTCTTGGATTATTTTAAAATGAACTAAAATGAAAAACAGATGTCATGAACTACAAAATGAACCTCTCAGGGGAAAAACGCTAATTCATTATGCTACAAAACGTAGCGCATGCTAAATCATTTCCGTCTGTGGATTAATATCTTCTGATGTTCAGTCATTCCCATCAGTCTTCTTTATGCGTTTTGGGTGACAATACCCAAGTTGTGTTTGCAAGAGGCCAATATTTCTCAATATTTCTAATAAGAGCTCAACATTTAGGTATTACTTTTGCCATGCCAGGCTTTATTAGTTCTTCAGCTCTAAATAGAAGCTGAATATCTGGATATGTGTCACTCTGGAAACAAAAAAGGAAAAATGTCACAAGAACAACACAGTTCAACATTAAAAATGACAGAGAGGTGGATTATGAGAGTTTTGGCCAGTTGACAAACGTGTACTTTAATAAATCTCACATTTGTTGCCCTTGTGGTTTTATATCTTGCTTAAATGCTTGACTGTTGCTTTTGCAAATTCTGCTATTTAAATATGGCAAAGTAACTTTATCTAGATAGCTGACATAGATTCAAGAGAAAAACATGATTTCTTAAGTAACAATTACAAACTAATTACCGTATTGGCCCGAATATAAGACGACCCTGATTATAAGACGACCCCCTTTTTCCAGATTTTCATATTGCATATTTTTCCTATTTTAATTTTTGTTTTGAAAGTATGGTAAAAACTGGTAAAATGTACCAACAATCACATTAAAAAAATATACACTTTTTGATATACCATAAAAAAAAAAAACGACCGCGTTTTTTCAGATGTATTTCCAAGAAAAAAACATCGTCTTATATTCGGGACAATACAGTACTAATGTTTTGCATCATATGACGTCATCAACTTCCAACAAGCATGTTTATGATTTTTTTTTTTCAATCTGTGTAAAACATCAGCAACAGTTCAATTAACAAGGTTCAGCACATGAACACACTAAACAGACTGTCATTAACCTTCCTGTCTGTGTGTCCCATGCTGGAAGCTCCCCAGGAAGTCTCCACATCCATGTCTAATCCACTTAGAAACTACACAGAGAGGATGTTTCTCTCTCTTACACACACATACACAAACCTACAGGCTATAGAAGTTCAAGCACACTGAGCATAGATAACCACCCTTACCTAATTGTGGTTATGCACATACGAGTCACATTATATACGCTCACCAAATGGGAAAAAACTGCACACACTTGTCTGCCTAAGCAGACAATTGCCTTTATGTGTCTGAAAAATAATGTACGTTCCTCTTTAGAGAGGTGGCCTACTGGCTTTCCTTTTTTATAATGAAGCTGATTAGACACCTGGAGAGTGGGCCACAAGAGCTATTCACACTGACACTACCCTGGGCTGTAACATATGAGCCTTTTAAATGAAGCATATGACATTTACAATATGGATCTGGGGATTTATAATCACAGGGCTAGTTAAAATTGAGTGAGCAATTCATATCAGCACTGCAATATGAATAGCAAACCAGCGTGAAATCTCAGCTTTCCACAACATAAATAGCTCAGGGCTGACAGAGTCAGCATGGACTGAACAGCCACAATTGCTGTAGATTATGAGCAAACATATACACACACTTCAGAAAGTTGGTTTTATGTTTGAAAAGAAACTTTTGTCAACCACGGACCAACACACTCCATTAAATGCACATCTGGAGAGTACTTTCTCAATCTAGCAAGCTCGAATCTGATTGGCTGATTTTACGCAACATCTGGAAGAAAGTTTTTTTTTTCCCACCTGGAAACAAATTTGCGTTAACAAGGAACCAAGCTGATACAGCAAACACCTTAAAGAATGAAATTATCACTGGATTTGCCAAAGTTTTCCAGGTTAGTGACCAGCGTTATTGTACTACCATTTAGATACTATTATATATATATATATTTTAATATTGAATAGGCTTTTATTTTTGTATTTTGTGTTTTCATTTTTATTTTTGTCATTTTTATTTGTTATTTTTAAAATTTTATTAATTTGTATTTAATTTGTATTTATATTATTGTAGTAAATGAAATTAAACTAAATAAAACTGAGAAATAAAATGTGCGTTCTCTATTTTCTTTTAGTTAAGGTTTATTTTATTTAAGAAACAAACAAGTTCTTTTTTTCTGATTTTAGTTTTGGTTAATAACACAGTTAGTGACAAAATCTTTGAAACCATTATTTGCACGAGTAGAACTGTGCTTTATTTTTAGTTAAGTCTGTCAAATAATTTAATTATTACTTTTGGACAGGCTGAGCTTGGATCCCATTTTTTTTATCAGTTGTTTTCAGTTCATCTGTTGAGATACTCTTGTGCCTAAATATCACTTAAAAACAAAACAAATGGTTGGCCATTTTATGTCACTCAGATGACCTCTTCCTTTCTAAGTGGGCGTTGCTGGTCAGAGTAAGTTGCGATGAGGACCATTATTTTTGTCGTTCAGTCAAAGATCTGGCTACAAGAGACTAACCTGTCCTAAAACTCTCAAATAAACATTTGTTAATGCAGCAATGTGGGAGGGAAGTGTCAAGCAACGGGACACTTACTTTCCCTTTGCTCTATTTACCTAATGTCCCAAATTAATAGGCTGTAGGAAAACCTGAGCAGCTTTGCAGTGAAGGAGAGCAAAAGAAACCGTGGTACTGGGGTGAGATTCAGTCTATGTGCTCAATACAGACAGCTTATGGGTCATTTTTTCTTCCAGGAAACCATTCATTGATGCAGGAGTGGCATATTGCAGAGGTTAGAAAAATCAATGATGTGTGTAGAAAGTCTGAGCACATAAACCTGTGTCAAGAGCCAGAAACACTCTTGCACATGTGTACGCTGCACTGCTGCATACTTTCGAGAAATGAGGGCCCCAGGACAGTACATACTGTACTGTCCTGCATGCCTTGTAATTTTTAGCGTTTTACCCATGTGGGGGGATGGTACAAAGGTTTGGCCTGCCACTGCATTGTAAGGCTTTTTGAGCAAGTGAATGATCCAGGATGCATACAGGAAGAGATGCTGCAAAGATAATGCAGTATAGTGCAAGGAAAACAAAACCCTGGTGGATTAGAAACTTCAGAGTAAAGAGAAAGATAAAAGCAGGAGATTGAATCCAAAATTCCTGGAAAAAAAAAACCCACCAAGGGAAGTGTTCGCTGTACTTTCAACATAGCAACCAGTCTATTAGAAGTGGTGCCATTTATTATAAGTATAAATATTGTCTCTGACAGAGATGTTATTCAATTCTTTACTAAATTATGCAATAATTTATACAATCTAATCTTTGATCACAAATAAGGTACATTTCATTTCATTATTTTGTTAATTTTCATAATTATTTTCATACTTCATTTTATTTTATTCTAATTATTTATCTTATTTATTTTATTTTAACTATTATTATCTTACTTATTTTCTTATGATGTTGATGGATCTTCAATATATAAATATTAGAAATTGAATTTTTTACTAATTAACCAGAAGTAATATTAAATTTTAAACATGTACGTGTGTAACATTTTTAAATACAGTATATATTCAGGATGTACTGTACTGATGTTTTGGCCAATAATCGGCATCGGCCGATAAAAGCAATTATCTGCACTATTGGCCATTGGCTGATTGTTTAAAAACAGCTGATGATCAGGGCCAATTACTTCCTGTCAATCAAAAGGCAGCGAAAAAGCATGTCAGACAGCAACTTGCATGAAGAAAATGTTTCTTGTGTTGAATTTTGGCCTGGTTAAAGCAATTACAACACATTAACGCAGCACTGTTAACGCGAGTTCTGTTTGACCTTAGGTTGCCAGGTATGCGGTTTTCTTTTCAAAAAACATTATTTGTAATGTGCCTCCAATCCAATTATAACAAAGATCTTTGAGCTGTTACTTCTGATAAGAAACAAAGTCTCAGATTTCAAATCCTGCACATTATATCACAAAATTTAAACAATAAATGCCATTTTGACAGTAAGAATGTATTTTCAGGTTCCTGAGCACTGAGAGTGAACTCTGTCACTTTGTTTTCACTGGGTCCAAACTAGGCAATTTCTTGAGTGAGACCTTTATCCAATCTTAAGCCCTCTCTCTTTTTGAAAAAAAGGCAGCTCAAGAAGGAGGGGGGGGGGGGTCACGGAAAAGCAATATCCTGCACAGATCTCACTGCTTACTTCACGTCCCCTCAGCATGCTTGAAGGCCTCGGTGGCGTCGCAGCAGGTGTAATTTATGAGGTGTTAAGAACGCTGGACTGTAACTCAAAAATATACTGTAAACTCTAGTTCCCCCAACACCCCTCTAACCCCAAAGCGCGAAGCCCTATAACACAGGTACAGGGCCTCTTACCTCTTGAGAGTCGGCTAAAGAAAATGCATATCACATTTGGCTCTGGTTTCTTTTCTGCAACACCAATTTCAGAATTTCAAAGAGAACACAAGTATAGCTGTTCAGAAGCATATGTTATGTTTTGAGAGCTGATGTCCCCACCAGACCTTCTAACTAGTTTAACCAGCAAGTTCTTTGGTCAACCAGCTTCACCACTTGTGGGTTAGGGTTTGCCCACCTGCCAGACTAATAACACAAAACCAGCATAAACCAACATGGTAATTCATTCTGATCTTGGTGTTTAATGCAGGGAAAGTTCTGGAAACTTAACTGCTACCCATTAACTTTGCATTTGTATGCTACCCTGTGTTTCTAAATGTGTTCCTTTTTATCTACAGTGTTTTTTCTCTTTAATAAAAAACAGTTCACCTGGTTTGTCTGGTAAAACACTGAAAAATGGGGCGTGTAGCATGAACCAGTGGTTTCTACTCTTAAAAAGATTCAAAAGTTTAGGGTTTAAAAGGGATAGTTCACCCAAAAATGAAAATGCTGTCATTAATTACATTAATAAAGACCTCCGTTCAATCATCGGAACACAAATTAAGATATTTTTGATGAAATCAAAGAGCTTTCTCATAGGGATGCACCGAAATGAAAATTCTTGGCAGAAGCCGAAACCAAACAAAATTAAACACTGGGCTGAAGGTCGAATACGGTTTTTCGAGTTTTTTCCCCCATGTATTTTGCCAATTTTTTTTTCACCATTGCATAAATTAAAAAGCCAAAATGTGCTTTTTACTGTTTTGTCTTGCTTTTCAAAAAAAAAAAATCTATTACAAAACAACAATTTAAAAATATTTAACACTGAAAATTTTTAACATTCTAGCAGACACTATACCAACAAAGCACAATTTAACTTAAAATTAATAAGTTAGTAAAATAATAATTTTTGGCCATCAGACCCCCTTCTTGAATCAGGCATGTATTTTTTCTTTTTCTTTTTTCTTTCGGCCTTGCTGAGAAGAGACTTCTTTTAAAACATTAGAAAATATTACAGATCCTAATTTGAACACTATGTGTGAATGTTATAATAAATGTATTAAAACAGAGCTGTTGTAATGATTATTATTGTCTTACTTTTCTTACTTTTTATTTTATTTTAATTTCGGTTGCCGAACATTCGGTGCATCCCTACTTTCTCACCCTGCATAGACAGCAATGCAACAGACACATTTAAGGCCCAGAAAGGTAGTAAGGACATCATTAAAATAGTCCACGTGACATCAGTGGTTCAACCATAATGTTCTGAAGCTACGAGAATATGTAGCTGGTCCTCATCGCAACTCATCGCAAATGTTATCTATTTTAAAATGTAATTTATTAATTTGATAGCAATATGCTGATTTGGTGTTCAAGAAACATTTCTTATTAAATAATGTTGAAAACAGCTGTGCTGTATTTTTGTGGAAATTCTGACACTGTGATTTATTTCTTTTTTCCCCAGAGTAGAAAGTAGAAAATTTTTTTTGAAATAGAAATAATTGTAACATTATAAATGCATTTACTGTCGCTTTTGATCAATTTAATGCTTCCTTGCTGATCTAGTATAAATTAGTTTCAAAAGAAAAATAATCATACTGACCGCAAACTTTTGAATGGTAGTGTATGAATATACACTATGATTTCATTGAACACAATAAGTAGAAGCACAATAGAAAGTAGTTTTGATGGATATCACTTAGAAAACTAGTTGAACAAAAGCCGGTATATAAACAAATTATAGTTATATTTTCCATATGAAGGGTCTTTTCAGCATTAGAGTTAGCATTCGTTTATGAGGTGTTAACTGATAAAGAGTAAAGACAAATAACAAATAAATGTGCTCAAATATGTTTTTCCTTCAGCATCATATAAATTGAAATATATAATAGCTACTATTTTTCCACTATTCAGCAGAGACATATCTTTGTCCATCTGGGAACATGTATGCTCCTCCTCGCACGCTGGTGAACAAACTGAAAGTGCAACACAGTAGGTTTAGAGGTGCTCTCTCCAACATCTGTGCAACAGCAAACAGCTGGTATTATCTATTCTGCTGCTTTTTTCTAAAGCCTTCGGACTAGGGTCAGGATTACACTGCAATTATGCTTCATCTTGCGGGACAGTAGAGAGAGGAAAGAGGAAAACTGCTTTCCTTCCTGCTAAGCTTCAGTACAAGACTAAATAGCTGCAGACTAAGTGTAGAAAACACCTCCTAATCCAAATGATACCATAATTGTTTTTCATCTTGAGACCCCAGCGCAGGACATCTGTCATACTGGGATAGTCTGCTGGAAAAACACATCCTCTACATGAATACAAAGCTAAGTTTGCAAGCCTAGACTCAAAGGGTGTTGAATTCCATTTGGAGGTATTAGAAACTCTCTGCGCTGGGAAGGGGCACATTTTTCAGCCAGACATACAGTAGGCTGGAATTCCGAGAATGTGTGTCTCCGATTTCCTTCTTAAGAATGGCTAGACTAGATGCCATTTATACCAAGGCTTTCGAACACCAGCCCACCCCTCCCAATAAAGAGTATATTTTTCCCGAAGCTTCTGGACCATCGCATTTCACCCTATTTGGTAGCCTGGTTGAGCCAAGGAAGTCTCACGGAAGCGGTCAGCGCTATACGTTAATCAGGGACATGTGATGTGCTACATCATTTTGTGTTATTCTGAATCAGAAACACATTTTGAGTTTTGTGTGCTGAAGAAAGGATGAAAGTATCTGCTTACTAAAGGCATAATTATGCTTTGACTCCAAAGCGTTTAATTAAATGGTGGCGGTCATGAAAACTTAAGATAAAGAAAAATACTCAGATATTTATTTATTTATTTACTTACTTGTTTAAAAGTTTGGGGTCAGTAAAATGTTTTAATGTTTTTGAAAGAAGTCTTCTGCTCACCAAGGCTGCATTTATTTAATAATAATAATATTATGAAATATAATTACAATTTAATACATTATATTATATTATATTATATTATATTATATTATATTATATTATATTATTCATGAAAAGCAGAGACTGAATTTATATAAATTTTATATAAATATATTTATTTATTTACTTATTTAACCAGGAAGGTCCCATTGAGATACAATATCTCTTCTACCAGGGAGTCCTGGTTAAGATAGGCAGCAAAGGACAAATTTCCAAAGAAATACACATCACCACACAATGAACAAACATAAAACACAATTTTCTAAAAACAATACAAATCCTAGTCAGTTATTAAAACATGTACACTGTTCTATATAAACAGACTTTAAAATATTTTTAAACATAGCGATAGATGGTACAGATTCCATATGTAATGTACCTTGAAGCTCATTCCATACATACGGAGCATAATTAGAAAAAGCAGAACGACCTATCTCTGTATGAAAAATCGGCATCTTAAGTAAGAGTTTATCTGTTGATCTGGTATTA